>NC_060188.1:26264582-26414582 GCF_021184085.1 Oncorhynchus gorbuscha | reverse complement strand
CTAATGTTAAATGAAAAGGAGACCTTATTTTAACAGAAGGTGGGTCAGATACATGCTGATCTAGGGTAGGTGTGTGTGTGTGTGTGTGCATCAGTGGAGGCTGCTGAGGGGAGGACGGCTCATAATAATAGCTGGAGTGGAGTCAATGGAATGGTATCAACCAAGTCAAACATATGGTTTCCATGTGGTTGATACCACTCCATTGACTCCATTCTAGCCATTATTATAAGCCACCCTCCCCTCAGCAGCAGTGTGTGTGTGTGTGTGTGTGTGTGTGTGTGTGTGTGTGTGTGTGTGTGTGTGTGTGTGTGTGTGTGTGTGTGTGTGTGTGTGTGTGTGTGTGTGTGTGTGTGTGTGTGTGTGTGTGTGTGTGTGTGTGTGTGTGTGTGTGTGTAGAGCTGTAGTGATAGTGAATGGAAAAATAAAGTGTTTTGAACCTACTTTGATTTATGCGACTTTCACACCTCCCCCTTGGATGTGTCACATCTGCTCCTGCTACTCCCTCTGGTGTTCATCCGGTGTCTTCTTCACCTACAGTTACTCCCCCTGTACACTCTCTCTCTCTCCCTCTCTGTGTGATTAAGTGGTTGGAGACAGGTGGGCTAGAGTCAGAGCAGATCCCTACCAGCTGTAACCCGTTCCATAATCAAGACCTCTACAAATACTGTCCTGCCACTTCCACTCTGCCAGATCGTAATCTCTGCTCAGTCAGTTCATGATTCTAGCCAGTTATTATTACTCAAGATCCTGTTACTCTGCTGTGTCTGTTTCCCTGCCTGACACCGTTTATCCTCTCATTGCAGTTACTGCTCTGACTCCTGTTCCACATCTCACCACCCAACTACCTTGCTCTGGATTTTACTCACCATCACAACCTTGGATTCCCTTCAGGACCTGTTTACCCTGTTCTACTCAGCCAACTCCAACCTCAGTCTCCACATCTGTTTTTTCTGCAACTCAGCCGAGCTACCCCGGATCTGCACTCCATATCTCTCTGTGCAACAATAAATATTTTGGTTAATTCATCCCTGTTTCCTCATCTGGGTCTGCTCTTGGATTCCCCTGTGTCGCTCTGCTTAACAGTACGATCTGGCCAAGAGATGAACCCAGCAGACTCCACTACTATTTCTTGTTGGTCAAGGCACCCTTCTGAGCAACATGACCTTGCCCTGAAAACCCTGCTGGAGAACATCAAGGAGTTTTCACAGAGCCTGTCTGACCTACAGGTCCGAACCTCCGCCCAGAGCTCACAAACAGTGTCAAGTCCCTCTTTTCCGTCCTGGGAGGCTTTTCTGACTCATGAGTGATGGTAATCTTGGCGCTTGCGGAGCATTTCTTGTGCAATGTTCACTAGTCTTTGAGCAACAGCCCTACTCCTATGCTAGTGAACGAGCAAAGATGTATTTTTTTAATTGGCTGCCTTTGGGGAGCAGCATTTTCCTGGGCCACTGTGGTTTGGGAGAGAGTCACTTATCTGCTTCTCCTACAGTGGATTCACAGATGAGATGAGGAAGGTCTGTGGAAAGGATGCTGCTAAACAACTTCTGTCCCTTTGTCAAGGCTCCCAGAGTGTGGCTGAAATTACATGCGAGTTCCGCACCCTCGCTGCAGAGAGCGTCTGGAATGTGAGGCTCTTCAGGGAGCATTCCGGAACGAACTCACTGAGACCCTCAAGGATGAGTTAGTGTCCAGAGAGGACCCTGATGGACTTGACAAACTAATTTCTCTCACTATCTGTATTGACAACCGTCTCCATCATTGGAGGGAGAGGGGAGGTAGGGTTGCATGTCCCATAACATCTGCTTCAGTGCCTTGCTCACTTTCTCCAACTGCATCACATCTCCAGGCAGGTTCTAATCCTGAACCCATGCAGCTCGGCTGGACCCATCAATCTCCAGACGATAGGCAGTGGCGTATCAGTACTAGGAGCTGTCTACATTGTGGCCAGGTTGGTCACCGGGTCTCCACTCGTTCCCTGTGTCCAGCAAAAGAGGGGGCTCAGCAGTACTGGGGGATATACTATTGAGCCAAATCACCTGCCCATTTCCCAGACACCTGCTTGAGGCCAATGTTGTGCGGCAGAGCCAGGCTTTTCCCCTGCCTGCTTTCATCGATTCCGGTGCCTACGAGAGCTTTCTGGACCGAGGGGTTGTTAACTTCTCTAAGATGGGGGGCAGCATTTGGAATTTTGGATGAAAAGCATACCCAAATTCAACTGCCAGCTACTCATCCCCAAAAGATAAGATATGCATGTTATTAGTAGATTTGGATAGACAACACTCTGAAGTTTCTAAAACTATTTGAATCATGTCTGTGAGTATAACATAACTTATGTAGCAGGCAAAACCCCGATGACAAACCATTCAGATTTTTTTTTGAGGTCACCCTCTTTTCAATAGGCTTTCATTTGGAATCCGGATTTCTAAGGGACTTGCTTGCAGTTCCTACCACTTCCACTGGATGTCACCAGTCTTTAGAAATTGGTTGAGGTTATTCCTTTGTGTAATGAAGAAGTACGGCCATCTTGAACGAGGGTCACTTCATGTGTACTGTTTCATAGAGGCGCATGACCAGAAAGCATGCCTCAGTTTGTTTTCTTCCTGTATTGAACACAGATCATCCCGTCTTCAATTTGATTGATTATTTAATTTTAAAAAATACCTAAAGTTGTATTACAAAAGTAGTTTGAAATGTTTTGGCAAAGTTTACAGGTAACTTTTGGAATATGTTGTAGTCACGTTGCACAAGTTGGAACCGGTGTTTTTCTGGATCAAACGCGCCAAATAAATGGACATTTTGGATATATATGGAGGGAATTAATCGAACAAAAGGACCATTTGTGATGTTTATGGGACATATTGGAGTGCCAACAGAAGAAGCTCGTCAAAGGTAAGGCATGATTTATATTTTTATTTCTGCGTTTTGTGTCGCGCATGCAGGGTTGAAATGTTTTCTCTTTTGCTTATGGAGGTGCTATCCTCAGATAATAACATTGTTTGCTTTCGCCGAAAAGCCTTTTTGATATCTGATATATTGGCTGGATTCACAACACGTGTAGCTTTAATTTGGTATCTTACATGTGTGATTTCATGAAAGTTTTGATTTTTATAGGAATTTATTTGAATTTGGTGCTCTGCATTTTCCCTGGGTTTTGGCCAAGTGGGACGCTACCGTCCCACATATCCCAGAGAGGTTAATCAGTTGGGTCTGGACACTGTTTCACTCACTTCACCTCTGGATGCCAACGCTCTCAATGGAAAACTACTGTTCCTGTTATCCTGCGTCTCTCTGGAAATCACCAGGAAAAGATCAGTTATCACATAATCGACTGTTCTCACTCACCTCTGGGCCATCCATGGTTAAAGCTACACAACCCACAGATTGACTGGTCCACCGGAAGGCTAACTACTTGACGTACATTTTGTCATTCTAATTGTCTACATTCTGCCCTTCCTCCTGCTTTGTCTGCACCCCAGTCCATTCCAGAACCCCCAGACCTGTCTTCGGTTCCTCCAGAATATCACGGTCTAGCTCCTGTATTCAGTAAGCACCATCTCTGCCGCCTCATCGGCCATACGACTGTGCTATCGAGATTAAGCCTGGAGCTCCCCTCCCTAGTAGCAGGTTGTATAAACTCTACGCCCTGAGCAAGAAACCATGGAAGAATACATCCAGGACTCCCTGGCTGTCGGACATATCCGGCCTTCCTCTCCAGTGGGTGCTGTGTTTTTTTTCGTCAAGAAAAAGGATAGATCACTGAGGCCATGCATAGACTTCCATGGGTTGAACAGTATCCCTTGCCACTCATCAGTGCTGATTTTCCACCTCCATGGGGCCACAGTGTTTACTAAACTTGACCTCCGGAATGCCTACCACCTTGTCCGCATCAGTGAAGGGGATAAGTGGAAACCGGCATTCAACACACCACTTGGACATTGAGTATTTGGTCATGCCTTTTGGTCTCACTAACGCCCCTGCTCTTTTTCAGAGCCTTGTTAATGATGTCCTGAAAGATGTCATTGGGTGTTTTGTTTTTGTCTTTGTGGATGACATTCTTATTCTTTCGAAGGACCTTGAGGCTCACAAGCAACACGTTCTCCAAAGGATGTTGGAGAATAAGCTGTTAAGGTCGGAGAAATGTGAGTTTCATGTTTCCTCTGTCCTTCTTGGGTTACATTATTGCTCAAGGACAGCTATGAATGGACCCTGCCAAGGTTAGGGCAGTCACAGAGTGGCCTGTACCTGGTAATCTGAAGCAGTTAGAGCGTTTCCTGGGGTTTGACAATTTTTATAGACTATTCATCTGTGACTACAGGCATTTGGCAGCTCCTCTCACCGGGTTCCACTGGTCCCCTGAGGCAGAGGCAGCGTTCTTGGAACTCAAGCACCGCTTCACTTCTGCTCCAATCCTTACCCAGAACTCCAGTTTGTCAGAAGCTCCCTCCTTGTGCCTTCTTGTCCCGCAAGCTCTCACCTGCAGAGAAATTGACATGGGTAACCGAGAACTCCTGGTTGTTAAGCTGGCTCTTGAGGAGTGGCGTCACTGGTTAGAGGGTTCGGTCATTCCCTTCATTGTGCTGCTGTCTCCTGGGAGATTGAGTCACCTGTTCGTCAGGCTCAGCTGAACCAGCCTGATCCTAGAAACGGTCCTTGTAAGGCTCTGTTTGTGCCAGATTCAGTTCATCCTCACCTGTAACCCTGGCATGAACCGGACTGTCGCCTTCCTGCGTCAGCGATTTTGGTGGCCAACCATGGAGAGATACTTGGGAATTCATCTCGGCGTGCTTGGAACAAAACCTCCACCAAACCTCCACCTGGTCTGCTTTCATCCTCTTCCCATACCCAGTCGCCCCTGGTCACATACAGCTTTGGACTTAGGTCACTGGCCTTCCCCCATCGAATGGTAACTCAGTCATCCTAACTATTATTGACTTTTTTTCTCAAAGCGGCTCACTTCATTCCCCTCTCCAAGCTTCCTTCAGCCCGGGAGACTGTGGACCTGTTGGTATCCCATGTTTTGCAGCTGCATGACATCCCTAGTGACATTGTTTCTGACAGAGGATCCCAGTTTACATCCCAGGTATGGAGAGCCTTCTGCACAGCTCTGGGTATTAAGGTCAGCCTTTCGCCTGGATATCACCCCCAGACCAACAGCCAGACTGAGCGTGCCAACCAGGAGTTGGAAACTGAAACATGCTGTGTGAATTCGGGTAACCCTTCCTCCTGGAGTGCCCAGCTACCCTGGGTGGAATATGCCCACAACACCCTCATCAACGCCTCATCAGGTATGTCTCCCTTTAAGTGTGGCTCTGAGTTATCAACCTCTCTTGTTCCCTGCCCAAGAGGTCGAAGTAGCAGTGCCCTCAGTCCAGGACCACATGCGCTTTTGTCGCACCTGGAGGAGGGCCCAGGCCTCCACCAGGTCCCAATCTCAAGCTAACCATCCACGTGCTTCAGCCCCAGTCTACACTCCAGGTCAAAAAGGTATGGGTACTTGCCCCTGAAAGTGGTTTCCAAAAAACTAGCTCCCCGATTCATTGGCCCCTTTAAGATTGATTGTGTCATAAACCCCTCGGCTGTTCATCTGAAACTCCAGACTCTCTCAAAATTCATCCCACCTTCCATGTATCCTTAATTAAACCAGTCTGATCCTGTCCACTCCTGCAGCTGCTCCTCCACCCCCTCGGCTCATCAATGACCATCCTGCCTGTACTATTTGGCGGCTTTTGGATGTGCGCCGTTGGGGCTGCAGTTGGCAGCATCTGGTGGACTGGGAGGGATACGGGGCTGAGGAGCCCTGCTGGGTGCCCCGTCGTCACATTCTGGATCCCTCCCTCTTCCAGGATTTTCATACCGCACACCAAGACAAGCCGGGCTGTGCGCCAGGTGTCGTCCGTGGAGGGGGGTACTGTCACATCTGCTCCCGCTACGCCCTCTGGTGTTCATCCGGTGTCTTCTTGACCTGCAGCTACTCCCCCTGTTCTCTCTCGCACTCTTTGTGTGGTTGGAGACAGGTGTGCTGGAGTCAGAGCAGATCCCTACCAGCAGCAACTCATTCCATAATCAAGACCTCTACAAATACTCAGTCCTGCCACTTCCACTCTGCTCAGTCAGTTCATGATTCTAGCCATTTATTATTACTCAAGATTCTGTTACTCTGCTGTGCCTGTTCCTGTGTCTGACACCATTTATCCTCTCATTGCAATTACTGCACTCCATATCTCTCTGTGTAACAAATATGCATCCCTATTTCCTCATCTGGGTCTGCTCTTGGGTTTCCCTGTGTCACTCCGCTTAACAGGATGTTTCTATTCCTATAAAACCGTTGGCACTAATGGGCTGTGTGAGTCGACTCAGTGATGGTATTTTAATCAGTAGCATCGAGGTATGGAAGATTATACTGAGCTGGTAGGACCAAGTCAAACCTGCACTGGGCACAACAACCCTTCTCTGCTCCTCACTCCTGCATTCAATGTGTGACAATGACTCAGGTAGGATTCATATGCCATGGTTGACTGGTGTGTGTGTGTGTGTGTGTGTGTGTGTGTGTGTGTGTGTGTGTGTGTGTGTGTGTGTGTGTGTGTGTGTGTGTGTGTGTGTGTGTGTGTGTGTGTGTGTGTGTGTGTGTGTGTGTGTGTGTGTGTGTGTGTGTGTGTGTGTGTGTGTGTGTGTGTGTGTGTGATTTTGTGCTTGTGTGTGTCAATGTATTCAAAAGTTTGGACACCTACTCATTCAAAGGTTTCTTTATTTTTACTATTTTCTACATTGTAGAATAATAGTGAAGACATCTAAACTATGAAATAACACAGAATGTAGTAGTAACCAAAAAATGTTAAACAAACCTAAATAGTTTGTGAGATTCCTCAAAATAGCCATCCTTTGCCTTAACAGCTTTGCACACACTTGGCATTCTCTCAACCAGCTTCATGAGGAAGTCACCTGGAATGCATTTCAAATAAAATTGTATTTGTCACGTGCCGAATACAACAGTGAAATGCTTCCTTACAAGCCCCCAACAATGCAGTTAAGAAAAATCAAACAAATTAAAGAGCGCAGTAAAATAACATTAGCGAGGCTATATACAGGGGGTACCAGTACAGAGTCAATGTGCAGGGGCACCGGTTAGTCGAGGTAATATATATACATGAGTTATGCATAGATAACAGAGTAGCAGCAGTGTAAATGGTGGGGAGGGGGGGGGGGGGGCAATGCCAGTAGTCTGGGTAGCCATTTGATTAGATGTTCAGTAGTCTCCTGGCTTGGGGTTAGAAGCTCTTTAGAAGCCTCTTGGACCTAGACTTGGCACTCTAGTACCACATGCCGTGCAGTAGCAAAGAGAACAGTCTATGACTAGGGTGGCTGGAGCCTGACAATTTTTAGGACTTTCCTCTGACACCGCCTGGTATAGAGGTCCTGGATAGCAGGAAGCTTCGCGCCAGTGATGTACTGTGCCAAATGCACTACCCTCTGTAGTGTCTTGCGGTCGGAGGCAGAGCAGTTGCCATACCAGTCAACGGTGGAGTTGCCATGCTCTCAACAGTGCAGCTGTAGAACCTTTTGAGGATCTGAGGACCCATGATAAATATTTTGTCTCCTGAGGGGGAATAGGTTTTGTTGTGCCCACTTCACAACTGTCTTGGTGTGTATTTTTGGACAAATAACGTCCCCGAAGTAAACAGGCTATTTTGTCAGGACAAGATGCTAGAATATGCATATAATTGACAGCTTAGGATAGAAAACTCTAAAGTTTCCAAAACTGTAAAAATATTGTCTGTGAGTATAACAGAACTGATATTGCAGGCGAAAGCCTGAGAAAAATCCAATCAGGAAGGGACTCTTATTTAGAAAGCTCTGCGTTCCTATGCGTCCCTATTGAGCAGTGAATGGGATATCAACCAGATTCCTTTTTCTATGGCTTCCCTAATGTGTCTAGTGTCACAATAAATAGTTTCAGGCTTTTATTTTGAAAAATGAGCCTGAACGACAACATTGCGTCAGTGGTCAGCTGGAGACTCGGTGTAGACAAATGCGGCCAGTGTTTCTCTCTTTCCCACCTGTCCCGGTTGATATATTATCAAATAGATATTTGAAAAACACCTTGAGGTTTGATTATTAAAAAAAACATTTGCCATGTTTCTGTCGATATTATGGATCTAATTTGGAATATTTTTCGCCGTTGTCGTGACCATAGTTTCTGGTGGATTTCTCAACCAAACGTGAAGTACAAACGAAGGTATTACGGCTATAAAAATAATCTTTATGGGACAAAATGAACATTTGCTGTCTAACTGGGAGTCCCGTGAGTGAAAACGTCCGAAGCTCATCAAAGGTAAACAATTTAATTTGATTGCTTTTCTGATTTTCGTGACCAAGCTGCCTGCTGCTAGCTAGGCATAATGCTATGCTATTGATAAACTTACACAAATGCTTGTCTTGCTTTGGCTGTAAAGCATAATTTCAAAATCTGAGATGACAGGGTGATTAACAAAAGGCTAAGCTGTGTTTCAATATATTTCACTTGTGATTTCATGAATATTAATATTTTCTAGTAATATATTTTGTCCGTTGCGTTATGCTAATTAGTGTCAGTTGATGACAATTCTTCCGGATCCGGAGGGAGTTCCAAGAGGTTAACAAGAATAGAGCTTAGTGCGACTATCATTTGTTTTTCAACAGGACAATGACCCAACACATATTCAGGCTGTGTAAGGGCTATTTGACCAAGAAGGACAGTGATGGAGTGCTGCACCAGATGATCTGGCCTCCAAAATCACCCGACCTCAACCAAATTGAGATGGTTTGGGATGAGTTGGATCACAGAGTGAAGGAAAAGCAGCCAACAAGTGCTCAGCATATGTGGGACCTCCTTCAAGACAGTTGGAAAAGCATTCCAGGTGAAGCTGGTTGAGAGAATGCCAAATGTGCAAATCTGTCATCAAGGCAAAGGGTGGCTACTTTGAAGAATCTGTTTTACACTTTTCTGGTTACAACATGATTCCATATCTGGTATTTCATAGTTTCTTCACTATTATTCTGCAATGTAGAAAATAGTAAAAATAAATAAAAACCTTTGAATGAGTAGTGTGTCCAAACTTTTGACTGGTACTGTATGTGTGTGTGTGTGTGTGTGTGTGTGTGTGTGTGTGTGTGTGTGTGTGTGTGTGTGTGTGTGTGTGTGTGTGTGTGTGTGTGTGTATATAGAAAAAGAGAGAGTGTGAGGGTTAGCACCCCTTGCATTGCTGAGTGGGGTGCAGATCTGGCTGATGTGGGTTTGCTCTCCAGAGGCGGTCCTCGTAGATTAGGCCAGCCTATTAAAAGACAGCAGTAGAACAGCCTAAACTAGATCTGAGGACCCCCAGTGGACCATGCGTAGGCGAGAGAGAGGCTCTCTCTAGCTAATGCTGCTAAAACTAAGCAGAGCTCTACTACATCATACCAGCCAACCATCTCTAAAGGGAGACACTATATCCACCCAGCACCTGCAATGCCAACACAACACAATGAGAGACACCCAACCATGTTATACTCTCCCCTGTCAACCCTAGGGGGCTGTCCTCCAGGTATATGTTAGGTACTACTTCATTACATTAGCCCAGTGTGTGGCAGATCACAGATATAGAGGTGGACACAGCACTTTGGTCCCATAGAACGGCATTCCATCCTTGTCTCTCTCCCTGTAATGATTGGGCCATGATTCAACTCAAACGCATATAGATTTACAAGTGATTGATATACTATACAATTAGGATGCCCGGCCTCACACAGACACGCATGGGCTACAGTGACCGGAAATAGTGTTTGCATATGTGCATGGCAACTTTTATGCAATTAAAAGTATACTTACGTGTGCAACCAGGCACGCACTCACGACTGAGGAGTGACTAACCAGCCATCCAACCTAACACTGTCAAACACAACTCATTCAAATCTCTCTCTCCCACAAGCAGGTCAATATCCCATCTGCTACTATTTTTTCTCTATCTATCTCTGTCTCTCTCTCTCTAATCCACACTTCCATCTCTGTCCCCCTCACTCTCTTTAACCCCTTCATCTCTGCTCATCTCTGATTAAGAGCACATAGCTGCAAAGCCTCATTCACCCTCTGCTATCACAGCTCTGTGTCTGCCTGAACTCTAAGGCAGCAGGACTCACTCTATTCAATTCTTCAGTGGTGTCACCCTTCCTCTTCGTGTCAGGCCCTGGGAGAGCCCAGACAAATGAAATGGTTGGACCTTTAGGTCGCGCTAAGTGCTAAAGGAAATGACACAAAGTGAAATGTAATCCTTCCCTTTGTGCACTGCGATTATTTTTCTATTAAGAGGCATTAGCAACGCGGCAACACTTCTGTCAAGAACAAAAACATCAAAGGTTTAAATCAAAAGCCTGGTGGTGCTGACGTGGTTTGGAAACTCAGCACAGACCGAAAAGTAATGAAATTATTTTGGTGACCGATAACAAAATATAACGGAGAAATAAAGAACATCTCTCTCCCCACTTGAACAGAATGCTGCTGGTAATTATGAGCTTATGAACTAAAAAGAACTGAAACACAAAAGACATTGATGATCGTCGTGTTTGAAGGAAGAGACGTGCAGCACATGCGGGCTGCATGTGGATAGAAGATTGCAGGTTGGAACTTTGTGTAAACAAACTGAAATAGGGGGTCAAAGCATCCCTATAGCCACAGCGGCACGTCTTGCTCTTCATTGTAGTCAGAGGGCTAATATTAATACTATGCATGCCAATCTCTCTTGGCTAAGAGTTGAGGAAAGACTGCCTCACTTCTTGTTTTCATAAGAAACAATGTGTTGGAAATTCCAAATGGTTTACATTGTCAACTTACACACAGCACTGACACACACACTTTGTAAGGATCGACACAGGGGATGAGAAGCAGGTACAGCCAGTGAAGGTTTATTAGCTGACAGACATGAAACGGAACAGGAACAGCGTCTGGAGAGGAACACAGAACAACAATTAATGCGGACACAGGGAACACCACCGAGGAAAACCTTAAGAGCCAGCTCGGGCGTGACAGCCCGCCGAGCCAGCTTAGGCATCCCAGGTTCCATCGGTGGCAGCCCCCAGGTCCGACATCACCAACAAAACAAAACCCTAAAAAACTCCCTGATGCCTCTTGTAGTGGTGTCTGCCTTCTGTAAGGAACGACGCAGGACATGAGAAGCAGGTACAGCGAGTGAAGGTTTAATAGTTGATGGACATGAAACGGAACAGGAAGAGCGTCTGGACAGGAACACATAAGAACAATTGATGCGGACACAGGGAACACCACCGAGGAACAGACAGATATACAGGGGTAATCAACAATGTGAAGGAGCCCAGGCGAGTCCAATGAGTGCTGCTGCGCGTAATGATGGTGACAGGTGTGTGTAAAGAAGGGTAGCCTGGCACCCTCGAGCACCAGAGAGAGGGAGCGGGAGCAGGCGTGACACACTTACCCCACCAGACATGCCACCAGGGGTCTTTTCACAGTCCCCAGGTCCAGAACTAATTCAAGGAAATGTACAGTATCATTCAGAGCCATGAGTGCATGGAACTCCCATATTAAATAGTGCAAGTGAACAGCAAACCTGGTTTCAAAAAACAAATAAAGCAACACCTCACGGCACAACGCCTCTCCCCCATGTGACCGACCTGTGTATGTACTGACATGTATGTCAGTGGAGGCTGCTGAGGGGAGGTCGGCTCATAATAATGGCTGGAATGGAGTCAATGGAATGGTATCAACCACATGGAAACCACATCTTTGATGTGTTTGATGCTATTAATGTTTCATGTTTTTAAATGTTTATACATTTTAAAGTATTTTGTCTGTAATGTATTTTTCGTTATGTGTCGGACCCCAGTAAGACTAGCTGTCGCCATTGATGTCGGGTAATGGGGATCCTAATAAATAAAACAAAACACCAGCATCCCCATACTGTCTCCATGTACCACTTCTTAAACCTTAACACACCTACCTATAGGAACCTCAGCCCTTTTCTCTCTAGCTTCTCTAACATCTAAGAATCATATACAGTACAGTAGCTACACAGCTCTATTTTATTTGTAATTTTTCATTTAACCTGTAGTTAACTAGGCAAGTCAGTTAAGAAAAAAACATTATTGACAATGACGGCCTACCCGGGCGACACTCTGCCAATTGTGCGCCGCCCTATGGGACTCCCAATCACGGCCGGATGTGATACAGCCTGAATTCAAACCAGGGACTGTAGTGACGCATCTTGCACTGAGATGCAGTGCCTTAGACAGCTGTGCCACTCGGGAGCTCTATCATGTCACACCTCTGTCAGATCCACTCACACTCATCACCATATATTATACTGTGACACTGTGACATCAGGCACCATTCACTGGGATTTGATGAGTAACCAGCAAACATCAGAAGAGACAGGACGTAATTATAGCTACTGGCAGTATGATGTCACACCTACCCCAGTACCCATCATCAAAATATTCTGTGGACAGATGAAAATACAGTTGAGCTGTTTGGAAGGAACACACAACACTATGTGTGGAGAGAAAAAGGCACAGCACCAACATCAAAACCTCATCCCCACTGTAAAGTATGGTGGAGGGAGAATCATTGTTTGTGGCTGCTTTGCTGCCTCAGGGCCTGGACAGCTTCCTATCATCGATGGAAAAATGAATTCCCAAGTTTATCAAGACATTTTGCAGGAGAATGTTAGGCTATCTGTCCACCAATTGAAGCTCAACAGAAGTTGGGTGATGCAACAGGACAACGACCCAAAAGACAGATGTAAATCAACAACAGAATGGCTTCAACAGAATAAAATACACCTTCTGGAGTGGCCCAGTCAGAGTCCTGAACTCAACCCCATTGAGAAGCTGTGGCATGACTGCAAGAGAGCAGTTCACATCACATCCCAAGAATATTGCTGAACTGAAACAGTTTTGTAAAGAGGAATGGTCCAAAATTCCTCCTGACCGTTGTGCAGGTCTGATCCACAACTACAGAAAACTTTTGGTTGAGGTTATTGCTGCCAAAAGGGGGTCAATCAGTTATTAAATCCAAGGGTTCACATACTTTTCCCACCCTGTGCTGTGAATGTTTACACGGTGTGTTCAATGAAGACATGAAAACGTATAATTGCTTATGTGTTATTAGATTTGAAGATCAGATCAAATTGTATGACCATTTTTTACAGAAATCCAGGTATTTCCAAAGGGTTCACATACGTTTTCTTGCCCCTGTAAACCCAGACCCATTGTAGGCAGTTATTGGTCCTGGTACTGACCCAACCCTCTGATCCACTCCTGGTAGGATCAGCTAGCATGATAGATCCAGAACCCCCACCACTGTTGTTTGCAACAGAGCTGTAAGATCATAATCCTTCTTCTCTCTCTCCCCTCAACGGAAATGGTACTGCTGTTATTGTCACATCAGCAGGGTGCACTGCTGAGAGCCTGTAGCTCACAGGCTGACTGGCTGGCTGGCTGGCTGACTGGCGGACTGGAGTGGATGGGTAGTACAAGAGTGCACAAGACAACCTACTACGTGGATGTGCATGTTTACAATAGGGCCTGAGATTATGTAAATTAATGCATTTTACTGAAATTATATTCAGAGGCATTGGGTCATCATTTCACAGGATATAATGTTAATTCCTATGGAGTTGACATTGAGGCCGTGCTAGGTGTGATTTATGGAGTACGCTGTTGCAGTGTTGAATATGTGTGTACCCAAATCCAACAGGCAACAGGGAACTCGTTTATCATAACACAGGGTTGGGTGGTGGCATTTTAACAGCACACACACACACACACACACACACACACGAGACATGTTACATCATAATAAGCCCTCATGCTCTTGAAGTGCTCTCTGGTTGATCTTTTGATGACTGTGTACAGTGTCATCACACCACAAATCACTCTGCCTACTTTCAATATTTGTGCTTTACCTGTTTATACAACACCTGCAGACTCACAGAGGACAGGCACACACACAAGTATGAGTGCATACAGTCACACAAAAGGAATAGGTCTTCTATACTACACAAGAGAGAAACATTCATATTGACTACAGTTAAATAATGAGAGAGAGAAGCCACATGGAAAACATTGATCATAGGAAGCATGTAAAGGACAACAGAATGTCAATCAGCCTGAGTTTATTAAAAGTCTGTCAATGAGTTTCAATTAAAAAGAGGAGCAGTACTAGTATGGGATTCAATTTCCTAATAGAATAAGATTGTATCTAGATATGCAAATGTACAACCTCACATCCAGGGTTGGGGAGTAACTGATAAGGTGCTTTTACACCTGCATTGTTTGCTGTTTGGGGTTTTAGGCTGGGTTTCTGTACAGCACTTTGAGATATCAGCTGATGTACGAAGGGCTATATAAATAAATTTGATTTGATTTGATTTTGATAACATGTAATCTGATTACAAACTAAATTAATATTTTCAGTTACATTGCCAGCAAAAAGGATTGTAATCAGATTACAGATACTTTTTGAAAAAATAGAGGATTAGTGAAAAAATACACTATGACACCTTTCTGTTTTCTCAATGTCATTCAATTCAGCACTGAAAAATTGCACAAGTTTGTTCCACCTGAGCGAGCGTGACCACAAGTCAGAGACCCCTATGATGACACACCAAAATAATGCGTTTGATGGATCCTTTTTGTCTTCTTCGAATGCCTCTTAAAGGGAAAGTAATCTAAAAGTAATCAGATTACGTTACTGAGTTTGGGTAATCCAAAAGTAATGTTACTGATTACAATTTTGGACAGATAACTAGGAACTGTAATGGATTACATTTAGAAAGTAACCTACCCAACCCTACTCACAGCAGTGTGCACGCGAAACCCCATACAAGCTTGCACAAATACCTGCGCACACGTGCTGGATAGTAAACACACACGCATGCTGAGGAACACTTGACAGTTGTAACAACAGACACAACCACAATACAACCAAATTACCTGGTCACTGTGGAGGGGAGTCGCATAGCCACTTCCTCCTGATCTATTTAAAGGACAACTGCACTTTGATTTGGCCTCACTTTAGATTTGGTTAATTAAGAAATGCTAGGTGCCATGACTGAATTGTCTTGTGTGTGTGTTCGCAGGTTGGAAGAGTTAGACAAATAATTTAATCAATTAGCTTCAGTCGGCTGGTGTGCAATCGTGGCAAAATTGGTTTGACTTTGGATAGCCTATCTCGGGGTCTAGTTAGGGACCGTCGATAAATTACACAATGAAAATGAGACATTTTTATGTTGCAAACCTTGCAGTTTTGTCATGAAATGCTATCCAAACTTGTATAAGAATTTCTACAATTTATAGTTCGTTTGAGGTTTTAAGTCATTGAAATTTTGAGCTGTTGGAATTTAATATAGTGTTGCATGTACATTGTGTAATTTACCAATGGTCCATATCTAGCCCCATAGTGATATCCAAAGTTAACCCAAATTTACCACGATCGGGTCACCTAAAGCTACACTCCGAATTGAGGATTACTTGTGTGCTGCCAGCTGTGGGCAGGATTGAAACAAACCCAACCTTCATGTACGTTACGATGCAGTCAAGACCACAAGTCTCACAAAACTCAATTTTGGACAAGACTGACTTGATGACCAAAATGATCCTATTTACACTTTGTAGCGTGGCCAATTTAGACAGTAGAATAACGGTTTCTGACTCATATCGACGCCACATAGGCTAATATCTAAATGAGAAGTTGTTTTTTAAGGGGGCAGTTGCTCTTTAAGGTAGACATACAGACACACGCTTCAAATTAACGCAACAAAACAAAATGGTGTAAGTAAAAAAATAAATGAAGGCCTTATTGGTATGGGCATGATTAAGCCATTGTTTTCTATATTTTTGTTGTTGTTACTGTGGGATCATAGTATATAATTAATAACAGCTGTTACTTTGTAATGTGTCACACAATTGGCCATCCATAGTGCTTTGATTACCCCCAGCCCATTGATAACAAGACACTCATCAACAAGAGCTCTGGTGATGATGTCACAGAGGGGGGGGGGGGAAGCACCGCCTTTGGTTGTGAATGAGGTATAACTAATGAGCATAACATATTTCACTACTATTTTAATTGACTGGAATAGTCATCGTTAGAAACATCCCATTGGCAGATAAACTGCATCAACGAATCACCTCTGGATTAGAACCCACTCCGGTGACATGACGCACACACGCAGCCTAAATGACCATGATGTCTTACCAACTCAGAATGCTCTGTGCTCTGGGCCCTCCACTGAGAAGCTCTGGTTCAGAGTGCATATTGACAGTCCATCAGATCCAGTGTTACCACACAAACACTCACTGAACCAAAGGTTGCTGTGTGATGCCCAGCCAGAGGAAGGGCACGTAACTCAGGAGAGTGAGATGGGGTGAGGGTTTTCACCCTTCCACCCCAACAGAGGCTCTCTATCCCATCTGCTGGATTCATTTCGATTGGACCTAAAATAGGTGACCGGGCGGTTGTTGCTCTTTGGTGTGTACTTTGATACCCTTGGTCCCCTGAGTTTATCTATCAATCCATAGGATCAGAGGTGGATTGACATTGGGATTAGTATGGAGAGGGCTCGTGTTGTGTGTTTAGTCCATAGACGGATGGCGCGGGCCGACTCACTGTGAGTGAATCAACTGGAGCCTCAGTCTGAACGATGACCCTAATCTGTGTCCATTATGAACATTCTCCCACACCAGTCCCTCCCAGAGCATGACATGGGGGAATACGGAGGTTAAACACACGCTGCCATGTGCTGTTGATCCAGTACTGTAGGCCACCACAATGACTTTTGTGACACAGGAGTTGCATTACATTTTTCCCTATTAAAATCGTATATTTCATTTGGGAAAATCTTAGAGCATGGATGAACACATCTAATGTTGAAACAAATCTTATCTGCATGAAGTTTCCCTAAAACAGATGTTGAGTGGTCATAGCCTACACGTGTACCAAGCCAGTGGACGTGCTGGGGTCTTGTCTAGTTGGTCTGAGTGTTAAGTGTGAATGAGGCCATGGGGTAGGGGCGACCAGACATCCCCGATTTCTTGGGACAGTCCCCGATTTTAGTGAGCTGTCCCCAACCAGAGCTGCCCCCAGAAATGTCCCCGATTGGCCCTCAGAAAGAAAAAAGCAACTCTGGAGTTAAATTGAGTCTGATATTTCAATAATCCAACACTGTATCCAATCAGATTTGCATGTAAAAATGTTGTCTGTCCCTGTACCAAACTTGTTTGCTCCCGTGGTTTCGCCATAGCCCTTTTATGAGAATGTTCAGCCAAACATTTGATCAGTGATACATTTTAACCACTGAACCAAACTTGAAAACTACTAGATAGTCTAGGATGGGTAATCCATCTCTGTGTTAAAATTACTACAAGTATTTGAAAGGACTATAGTGAAAATGTATTAAATATAGTTCCATGTTTTTATAATTGTTTTTGCACCACTAGCCTAGCTACAACAGAATATGTACCCGGTTTTCATGTCCAAAATTTGGTCACCTTACCGTGGGGCATGTTTCTGTGCTTTTTCTCTCTCTCTCGCTCTCTCTCTGTGTCCGCTATGGGAGCCGCTCTCACATTAAAACGCCCCAGGGCAGAAATCAGGATCCTGGACCCACTCCTACATTTACACATGTGCAAGCTAGTGCCTATGCAAACGACCCAACCACACAGAGACATTCCTCCATTAAAACAGTGACCTTTCAGAGGTGATCTGTGAGGGAGGCTGTGGAAAGTTGCTGTGCGGTCGGTCGTCATGGAAACAACCCTGCAGTAGTATGCAACCGGTCAGTGTGACCGTGCTGCTTGTTAAATCATGTTAGCTGTGCTTCAGGGTAAATGACTCCTATGGGCCTCTGCTAGTTTAGTATACTAACTGTACTGCAGTCTACGTAGTTAGAGTTGATAGCTGTCATTAAAACATAATTGAAGTGATTTGTGTATCAAACCCCTTTAGCAAACACTGGCCTTGAGTGTGTTTGTATACATGCGTGGATGTGTTTAATGCTGTGGGATAATGAGGGTCTCATTAACTATGCCCACCCCATTGTCCCTGGGGCCCCAAAAGTAACCACTGCTAGATTGTATCTTCAGTAATACACACACACACACACACACACACACACACACACACACACACACACACACACACACACACACACACACACACACACACACACACACACACACACACACACACAGCTGTGAAACATCCTCCACTCTCCCCAAACTCCCTTTTGTCGTTCCTGTGACAGTATGTTTGTGTGGTATAGTAACTACACACACCTCTCCACTCGCCCACAAACACACAAGTTAGCCCGTACACATGGGTACTTACATTAAATCACACACGCACACACACACACACAGACACACGCGCGCGCACGCACACACAAACAAACACAACTCACAGACAGCAGTCCCTTCATGGAGCCCCTCCCAGAGTAGAGTACATTCAGCACCATTTAACCTGCACCTCTCTTTAGATGTGAATGTTACTGTGGACTTCACTGCAAACTATCTGAACCAGATGACCCCAGCCTCTGCTCTCCGGATGGGGGCACCAGCCAGACACGATGCCCCATGGAGGGTGGGGGGGCAAGCCAGCCAGCTGCCCCCACAGGAGGCTCTGGCCAAAGGCAAAGGCCAGGGTCAGCCTGCCTGCAGCTGCAGGCTGAGAGAAATAATCTATCACAACATCTGATGTAAGTGGAGATTGAGCAACAGTTCCTCTGAAGAAAGAGAGCCATCAACCGGAAAAAAATCATAAAAAACGTTGACTAACAGACTATAAGGATTTAACACTTCTCCAAGAGAGAGAGAGGGGTTCAGAGCTGAAGCAGAGAAGGCAGTTGGACAGGGAGAGGAGAGGGTCATGGGTTCACATCCCAAGATGTTTGAGTGCTGCAGTCGTTGACGGTGCCCTGCCAAACTATTAGCTGATGTGAGATAGAGCTCTGTAACAGGGACAGCAGCTCAGGGAGCTGACACCAGACAGGTGAAAGTGAGAGAAAACAGGTTGTGCCTTTTTCTCTGCACTCCTTCATCGTATAGCGTTCTTGTCTTCCTCTCACTCTCACTCTCACTCTCTCTGCATCTTTTGAGGCTGAGCCACTGGCCGGGATCTCACACAACACCAACCAACTCCTACTTTGACCCACTTTCTCCCGGACTAAAATGTAACACACCGTCGACAGGCTGCAGGGCCAAGGAGAAGAACCAGAATTGTCCCGTTCCATCTTTTATGACGACAGGCAAACGGCAGAAAAGAACCAGGGAAACAGACTCTACAAACTGAGCAGTGAATAGAAGAAGTGAAGTGAGAAGAACTAGCAGTCCAAAAGAAAAATCTGTCAGACCAAGACAAATATTAGTCACTTGTATAATCATTAACTATAGTTCTGTGACTACAACGATATCACAAACCATGGTTGACTTTTATACGGTTTAACTGGCCAGAGTGATAACATTCAGCGACAACGGGACATGTAGTTAAATCAGCCGAAGAAAAAAGTATGAGAAACAGCCGAGAAGGAGACATGACAACACTTTATTCTCAACCATGTGGCAGAAGAAGACAGAGAGGATCAGGCCACAGATCAAGATACAAAAAAAAAAGAGAAGTCACAACGCAGTTAAGACTGACGGTCCAATATGGCACACGATGAACACACACACTCACACGCGTAGGTTAACTGAGGACAAGCTAAACAAGCTAAACACATACTGACTGTACACACAGACACTGTTCTACTCAGGTCAAACCAATTCTCTCACTTACCATCTCTACTTGCCGGGGGTCCAGTTGGGTGGGTGCCGAGGACTGCACAGCAAAGTGGATCTTCCTGCTCTCCTTGCACTCGTCCCCAACCTCATCCGACGCAGAGGGATCCATGGCTGTGTCTGTGTCCCAGGGGGGTCTCTCTCTCACCGGGCACCAAGCTCTGCTCCACTAGGCTCCCTGGAGGAAGGTCCCAACACAACACACTGTACAGAAGTCCTGCTTCTGCTGGGTCCACCTCTCACTCTCTATTTATATATATACACACACCTCTCTCCCACTGTCTCCCTTCAAAAGCTCCCTTTGTTTATCTTTGTCGCTCTCCTCTTTCACTCACGGTCAGCTATTTCTCCTATCCTTTATCTCCCCTGTTCCCTCCCTTCTTCCTCTCTGCCTGTTTCTGTCTGACACTTACTCTTGTTTGACGTTCTAGGTGGTGTGTGTTTATCTCTCTCTCTCCTCCCTCTCTTTCCCTCGCTCACAACCTGTGCAACAAGTAATTGAGACACGTCCTTACAGCTGGCAGAGAGAGAGAGAGAGAGAGAGAGAGAGAGAGAGAGAGAGAGAGAGAGGGCGTGGGACAGAGGCAGGGAGGGGGCGGAGGAAGCTAGAGTGAGGGAGGGAAGAGAGAGGGGGAGGGATGGACCGGAGGGAGGGGAGTTGTGTTTTTGTATATATTTAAGCTGACGTTGATTTGTAATCAGAAAAAAAAATAATCTCATCCCATCAGCTGAGCCTCTTTTGGCCTCTGTTTGTGAATGAGAGATTTGTGCTCTCAGAGGGAGAGAGGGGAGGAGAAAGAGAGAGAGCAGGGGGGGGGGCAAACAGGGAGAAATAGAGACACAACGGGATATAGAGAGTGGAAAGGAAGAAAGAATGGATGAAAAAGAGAGGTGACTGAGCAAAACAAGGAATAAATAATGACAGATGCAGAGGAATCAGCATCAGGCATGGAGGCAGAGAGGCATGTGCTATGATCGGCTGGCTAATTGAGTGAACAGTGGTGCTGTGAATATCTGATGGTGACTCGTGGCATGCTGGGTACTCATCTAATGAATTTCCATAAAGAACAAAGATCTTAGGATGCAGGAAGAAGGTTAACAGTCTCATTCCTGTTCTGGTCCACAGAGAGCTGCGAATCAGGCGCCGACATGATTCAACAGCGAAGGTGCATAACGATGGGAGGAATTACGATGCTACGTCATTGTTTTTACCACTGGTCCACAGAGTTCAACGTGCCGGTAAATTGTTTTTTCAAATTGCCACTGTCTTGGAGCTAGATTTGGGATCATGTATACTGCGCCAAAGCCGGTGTACAAAAACCAAAAAAGAGTAACGGAGAGCAATGTACAACACGGCGAACTGAGCCAACAAGGCATTCGTAGTAAGTACATGGGGGCTGCCATCTTTATGCACCTTTGCCACCAAAACAACAACAACAGTATGCAGCACGGGGAGAACACACGACTTAGAAACATGAACCACAGAGCAACATGCCTTTACTGTATATACGGTACTGTACATATTCCATTCATTACACAAGGCAGACCGTAAAGTTCTGGCGGTTACAGGCAAGTCTAGAGTTAGAGTGGTGAGTGGGCTGGAACATAATGTTCATTAGAGGACTTAGAGTCTGGGGAAGCAGGAACAACAAGACGAGGCTGAAGCTTGGTAAAAGGTCGCAGTCACAGCATGGCAACAAAACCAGCTGTTCCAATGCCCAAGAGGAGAAAGGGAAATAGACACACACACAGAGAGAGAGAGAGAGAGAGAGAGAGAGAGAGACAGAGAGAGAGACAGAGAGAGAGACAGAGAGAGAGACAGAGACAGAGGCAGAGAGAGAGAGAGAGACAGAGACAGAGGAGAGAGAGAGAGAGAGAGAGAGAGAGAGAGAGAGAGAGAGAGAGAGAGAGAGAGAGAGAGAGAGAGAGAGAGAGAGAGAGAGAGACAGAGACAGAGACAGAGACAGAGACAGAGACAGAGACAGAGACAGAGAGATTGGGTTGGGAGTGGGATGAGGGAGACAGCACGGCGGTTGGTGGAGGAGGAGTGCAACTAGGTGACAGGGGGGGCCAGTCAGGGGAGGAACGCTGTCAGCCGTGTTATTCACTTTGCCTTGCTTACATGTGGGAGGACAGATCGGGAGTTCATCAGTGGGCTTTAGAGCAGCGATTCTCAACTGGTGGGTCAAGGGAGGTTTTGAACAGGTCACAGATGTCTGAGTAAAATATAAATATATATACTGTATATATACTGAACAAAAATATAAAAACGCAACATGCAATCATTTCAACGATTTGAACTGCATTACAGTTCATATAAGGAAATCAGTCAATTGATATAAATAAATTAGGCCCTAATCTATGGATTTCACATGACTGGGAATACAGATATGCATCTGTTAGTCACAGATACCATCAAAGAAAGGTAGGGGCGTGGATCAGAAAGGTAGGGGCGTGGATCAGAAAGGTAGGGGCGTGGATCAGAAAGGTAGGGGCGTGGATCAGAAAGGTGGGGGCGTGGATCAGAAAGGTAGGGGCGTGGATCAGAAAGGTAGGGGCGTGGATCAGAAAGGTAGGGGCGTGGATCAGAAAGGTAGGGGCGTGGATCAGAAAGGTAGGGGCGTGGATCAGAAAGGTAGGGGCGTGGATCAGAAAGGTAGGGGCGTGGATCAGAAAGGTAGGGGCGTGGATCAGAAAGGTAGGGGCGTGGATCAGAAAGGTAGGGGCGTGGATCAGAAAGGTAGGGGCGTGGATCAGAAAGGTAGGGGCGTGGATCAGAAAGGTAGGGGCGTGGATCAGAAACCGGTCAGTATGTGGTGTGACCACCATTTGCCTCATGCAGCTCGATACATCTCCTTTGCATAGAGTTTATCAGGCTGTTGATTGTGGCCTGTGGAAGGTTGTCCCACTTCTCGTCGATGGCTGAAGTTTAGTAGTTGCTGCCTCTTGGCCCAGGGGCTTCAGCCCCGGTAAGCCCCTGCATTACTCCTGCCCTGAGTTTGTTAACGTTCTTCATTAAGAATATCATGAAACTTGTATTATTGGCCATGAACGAGGTGGGAATGTTGTTCCCATGTCGTAAAATGATTATTTGTCATGATGCGAATATTGGGTCCAGCTGAGACAACCTGGTTCAATTTGGGTCCCGAGGCGAAAAATGTTGAGAAGCATGGCTTTAGAAGGTTTGACTTCATCGCCTTCTCTGCACACATCTAGCCTGGGGCCATTCAGCTTTGATCTGGGCAGAATTAGAGAATACAAAAAAACAGAAATCCGCCATAAAACCCCTGGAATTGACTCTGGTAGCTGCAGGGCACACACATAAACACACACATAAACACACACATAAACACACACATAAACACACACATAAACACACACATAAACACACACATAAACACACACATAAACACACACATAAACACACACATAAACACACACATAAACACACACATAAACACACACATAAACACACAGAGAGAGAGAGAAGACTGCATCTCCTATGACAGACTGGACATGTATGTAACTCGAACCTCTCCTAAAATGGGGCATCTCTGTCCATGTGACAGCCAATAGGGCAGGGGTTGACAGGGCTTCTCCCCAGAGTTATTACAGCCCCTCCAGAGGCAAGTTCAGCCATGCTCAGCTCAGCTCTGCTCTGGCTCAATGAGCTCAGACGAAGAAGAGTGGAGGTTTGAGAGCTGGTCCCATATAATGACGTAACAGTCAACTATAGAACCTCTGTGGCTGGTCCTGTTAACAGAGAAGATCATACGATGTAAAGAAACGTAGATACCTGCGTACATGGAGGTGGCAAGGCTATGGAAAGGTAATGGACCATTGAAACTATAATCCACAGCCCCACTCAGTCCGGTCCAAATCCTGCCCCACTCTAATTCCTCATGAGCGCCAGCCAAGTGTTCTGTCGGTAATAAGCTGAAGCACCTGGGGTTTGGACGTCAACAGCAAAGTAAAAATGTGAAATCATTCATTTCTAAGGATCACAGGGAGGCTTTGTCCCAGGACGGCAGGTGTTCTCGTAATTCATAACAGGTCACACAGAAAGAGAGTGTTTATCAGTCCTCACTTAAACTCATCCCCCTGCTCTCCACCTACATTACCTACATCGCTGACGCATCACAGCTGGCAAATACTAACTACGTGTTCACATCATACAATGATTCTGGTCATGTGGTCGTTATAGGGTTTGGGAAGGTAGCACTGGACAGGTGAGGCAGCTAGTTCAAATCCACCTGTGTATCTCCTGCCTTGCTCCTGGACTGAGGATGAGACAGACCATTGTTTGGCACTATCTACTGGCCTGTCTGTCAGTACAGGGATGGCACTGTGGAAACCAGATGAATATGCATACGGTCATGCGTGCAAGTAGAAACACACACACACACCATAATGGTATGTGATATGGTGACAATTGAGTACAAGCACCACTATGAGATCAGACAGACAGACAGACAGACAGACAGACAAGGGGAGAGCTAGAGAGAGGGAGTGAGAGAGAAGGGGAGAGCTAGAGAGAGGGAGTGAGAGAGAAGGGGAGAGCTAGAGAGAGGGAGTGAGAGGGGAGAGCTAGAGAAGGGGAGAGCTAGAGAAGGGGAGAGAGAAAGAAGGGGAGAGAAAAAGAAGGGGAGAGGAAGAGTGTGAGAGGGAGAGAACTAGAGAGTGAGATGGAGAGAGAGAGAGTGAGACGGAGAGAGAGAGAGTGAGAGTGTGAGACAGGGAGAGAGAGAATGAGACAGGGAGAGAGAGAGAGAGAGAGAGAGAGAGACAGGGAGAGAGAGAACGAGAGCGAGAGAGAGACAGGGAGAGAGAGAGAGCGATAGAGAGTGAGACAGGGAGAGAGAGTGAGAGAAGGAGTGAGAGAGAAGGGGAGAGCTAGAGAGAGGGAGTGAGAGGGGAGAACTAGAGAAGGGGAGAGAGAAAGAAGGGGAGAGAAAAAGAAGGGGAGAGGAAGAGTGTGAGAGGGAGAGAACTAGAGAGTGAGATGGAGAGAAAGAGAGAGACGGAGAGAGAGAGAGAGTGAGAGAGTGTGAGACAGGGAGAGAGAGAATGAGACAGCGAGAGAGAGAGTGAGAGAGAGAGACAGGGAGAGAGAGAACGAGAGCGAGACAGGGAGAGAGAGAGAGCGATAGAGAGTGAGACAGGGAGAGAAAGAGAGTGAGAGAAGGAGTGAGAGAGAAAGGTCTCAGATCTCAGGGAATTAGACCAAAGTTCTCAATTGGTACAAAATATATAGAGTACTGCACACCTTAATGAGGCAGTGAATGAACTGAGAGAGAAAGCAATTCAAATTGAAATACCTATTAAAATTTGGCTAAAACTAATTGAATGTGTCATTGAACCAATTGCACTTTATGGCAGCGAGATGTGGCTTCTACTTGCAAAACAAGATTTCACCAAATGGAACAAACAGCCCATTTAAACCCTGCATGCAGAGTTCTGTAAGATTCTCCTATATGTCCAGGGGAAAACTACAAACAATGCATGCAGGGCAGAATTAGGCCAATATCCACTAATAATAAAAACTCAAAAAAAGAGCAATAAAGTTTTGGAAACATCTAAAATACAGTGACCCCCTCTCATATCATTACCAAGCCCTGCAATACCAAGAGTATAGGAGTAGTATATACCAAGAGTATAGGAGTAGTAACAGGAGTAGGCAACCCTGGTCCTGGAGTGCCACGGCACTTCATGCTTTTGATTTAACCAACTTTGAAGACCAGGTGTGTTGTCTTCCGGGTTGGAGCGAGCGGTCGCATCCGCATTTCGCTCCGCAGGTAGTATAACTTTTTCATTACATTTCATTACATTTCATTATAGCACAACGGTTTGTTTTGTCTAATCTTAGCAATTTCTTCTTAGCTAGCTACATAGCCGTCTTTGTATCAAAGATAATTGCGTAATTATCGTATTTCGCCGTCCTAACGTAGTCTTCACTAGCCAGCTAGCTAACGTCCACCGATTAGCTGCACTGTAGAAACTATTACACTCAACTGAACGACTTGATTAGTGTAGTGTTAGCTAGCTACATAGCTGTCTTTGCTGTCTTCGTATCCAAGATAATTGTGTAGTTTAGAGTGTGTAGTCTTAGTGATTATCTTAATTTACCGAGGTTAGCTAGCCAGCTATTTGTCGTCCTTAACGTAGGAGACTCTGCTAGCTAGCCAACAGCTAGCCAACAGCTAGCCGACAGCTAGCCAACGTCTACCGAATAGACTCACAACCCGGTCGCATTCACAGGTAGTATCACATTTTCATTTCATTTCATTTCATTACAGTACAACGGTTTGATTTGTTTGATCGTAGCTAGCTACATAGATACATTGTATCAAAGATAATTGTGTAGTCTAGAGCGATTTTCTAGGTTAGCTAGCCAGCTATTGTCGTTCTTTTAACGCAACGTAACGTAAACAACTCTGCTAGCTAGCCAGCTAGCCCCCGAATAGCAGCACTGTCGAAACTATTACACTCAACGGAACGACTTGATTAGTGTAGTGTCAACAACGCACCCACTGCCAGCTAGCCTACTTCAGCAGTACTGTATCATTTTAATAATTTTAGTCAATAAGATTCTTGCTACGTAAGCTTAACTTTCTGAACATTCGAGACGTGTAGTCCACTTGTCATTCCAATCTCCTTTGCATTAGCGTAGCCTCTTCTGTAGCCTGTCAACTATGTGTCTGTCTATCCCTGTTCTCTCCTCTCTGCACAGACCATACAAACGCTTCACACCGCGTGGCCGCGGCCACCCTAATCTGGTGGTCCCAGCGCGCACGACCCACGTGGAGTTCCAGGTCTCCGGTAGCCTCTGGAACTGCCGATCTGCGGCCAACAAGGCAGAGTTCATCTCAGCCTATGCATCCCTCCAGTCCCTCGACTTCTTGGCACTGACGGAAACATGGATCACCACAGACAACAGTGCTACTCCTACTGCTCTCTCTTCGTCCGCCCACGTGTTCTCGCACACCCCGAGAGCTTCTGGTCAGCGGGGTGGTGGCGCCGGGATCCTCATCTCTCCCAAGTGGTCATTCTCTCTTTCTCCCCTTACCCATCTGTCTATCGCCTCCTTTGAATTCCATGCTGTCACAGTTACCAGCCCTTTCAAGCTTAACATCCTTATCATTTATCGCCCTCCGGGTTCCCTCGGAGAGTTCATCAATGAGCTTGATGCCTTGATAAGCTCCTTTCCTGAGGACGGCTCACCTCTCACAGTTCTGGGCGACTTTAACCTCACCACGTCTACCTTTGACTCATTCCTCTCTGCCTCCTTCTTTCCACTCCTCTCCTCTTTTGACCTCACCCTCTCACCTTCCCCCCCTACTCACAAGGCAGGCAATACGCTCGACCTCATCTTTACTAGATGCTGTTCTTCCACTAACCTCATTGCAACTCCCCTCCAAGTCTCCGACCACTACCTTGTATCCTTTTCCCTCTCGCTCTCATCCAACACCTCCCACACTGCCCCTACTCGGATGGTATCGCGCCGTCCCAACCTTCGCTCTCTCTCCCCCGCTACTCTCTCCTCTTCCATCCTATCATCTCTTCCCTCTGCTCAAACCTTCTCCAACCTATCTCCTGAATCTGCCTCCTCAACCCTCCTCTCCTCCCTCTCTGCATCCTTTGACTCTCTATGTCTCCTATCCTCCAGGCCGGCTCGGTCCTCCCCTCCCGCTCCGTGGCTCGATGACTCATTGCGAGCTCACAGAACAGGGCTCCGGGCAGCCGAGCGGAAATGGAGGAAAACTCGCCTCCCTGCGGACCTGGCATCCTTTCACTCCCTCCTCTCTACATTTTCCTCCTCTGTCTCTGCTGCTAAAGCCACTTTCTACCACTCTAAATTCCAAGCATCTGCCTCTAAGCCTAGGAAGCTCTTTGCCACCTTCTCCTCCCTCCTGAATCCTCCCCCCCCCCCTCCTCCCTCTCTGCAGATGACTTCGTCAACCATTTTGATAAGAAGGTCGACGACATCCGATCCTCGTTTGCTAAGTCAAACGACACCGCTGGTTCTGCTCACACTGCTCTACCCTGTGCTCTGACCTCTTTCTCCCCTCTCTCTCCAGATGAAATCTCGCGTCTTGTGACGGCCGGCCGCCCAACAACCTGCCCGCTTGACCCTATCCCCTCCTCTCTTCTCCAGACCATTTCCGGAGACCTTCTCCCTTACCTCACCTCGCTCATCAACTCATCCCTGACCGCTGGCTACGTCCCTTCCGTCTTCAAGAGAGCGAGAGTTGCACCCCTTCTGAAAAAACCTACACTCGATCCCTCCGATGTCAACAATTAAAGACCAGTATCCCTTCTTTCTTTTCTCTCCAAAACTCTTGAACGTGCCGTCCTTGGCCAGCTCTCCCGCTATCTCTCTCTGAATGACCTTCTTGATCCAAATCAGTCAGGTTTCAAGACTAGTCATTCAACTGAGACTGCTCTCCTCTGTATCACGGAACTTAAAGCTAACTCTCTCTCCTCTGCTCTCATCCTTCTAGATCTATCGGCTGCCTTTGATACTGTGAACCATCAGATCCTCCTCTCCACCCTCTCCGAGTTGGGCATCTCCGGCGCGGCCCACGCTTATTGCGTCCTACCTGACAGGTCGCTCCTACCAGGTGGCGTGGCGAGAATCTGTCTCCTCACCACGCGCTCTCACCACTGGTGTCCCCCAGGGCTCTGTTCTAGGCCCTCTCCTATTCTCGCTATACACCAAGTCACTTGGCTCTGTCATAACCTCACATGGTCTCTCCTATCATTGCTATGCAGACGACACACAATTAATCTTCTCCTTTCCCCCTTCTGATGACCAGGTGGCGAATCGCATCTCTGCATGTCTGGCAGACATATCAGTGTGGATGACGGATCACCACCTCAAGCTGAACCTCGGCAAGACGGAGCTGCTCTTCCTCCCGGGGAAGGACTGCCCGTTCCATGATCTCGCCATCACGGTTGACAACTCCATTGTATCCTCCTCCCAAAGCGCTAAGAACCTTGGCGTGATCCTGGACAACACCCTGTCGTTCTCAACCAACATCAAGGCGGTGGCCCGTTCCTGTAGGTTCATGCTCTACAACATCCGCAGAGTACGACCCTGCCTCACACAGGAAGCGGCGCAGGTCCTAATCCAGGCACTTGTCATCTCCCGTCTGGATTACTGCAACTCGCTGTTGGCTGGGCTCCCTGCCTGTGCCATTAAACCCCTACAACTCATCCAGAACGCCGCAGCCCATCTGGTGTTTAACCTTCCCAAGTTCTCTCACGTCACTCCGCTCCTCCGTTCTCTCCACTGGCTTCCAGTTGAAGCTCGCATCCGCTACAAGACCATGGTGCTTGCCTACGGAGCTGTGAGGGGAACGGCACCTCAGTACCTCCAGACTCTGATCAGGCCCTACACCCAAACAAGGGCACTGCGTTCATCCACCTCTGGCCTGCTCGCCTCCCTACCACTGAGGAAGTACAGCTCCCGCTCAGCCCAGTCAAAACTGTTCGCTGCTCTGGCCCCCCAATGGTGGAACAAACTCCCTCACGACGCCAGGACAGCGGAGTCAATCACCACCTTCCGGAGACACCTGAAACCCCACCTCTTTAAGGAATACCTAGGATAGGATAAGTATTCCCTCTCACCCCCCCCCCTCCTTTAAGATTTAGATGCACTATTGTAATGTGACTGTTCCACTGGATGTCATAAGGTGAATGCACCAATTTGTAAGTCGCTCTGGATAAGAGCGTCTGCTAAATGACTTAAATGTAATGTAAATGAGCTGAGTAAAGAAAAGAGCAAAGAAAAGAGTCCCCTCATCCAGCTGGTCCTGGGGCTGAGTTCACAAACCTGTTCTAACGCACTGAAGCCTCAGGACCAGAACATCAATCAGAATGAAACAAATTACAACACAATCAAAACAAACCTACATTGCTTATTGGGAAACACAAACACAAGCACAAAGCAAAATGCAGTGCTATCTGGCCCTAAACTGACAATACACCGTGGCTAACTATTTGACCATGGTTACTGATCAAAACCTTAGAAAAAGTACAGGCTCAGTGAGCACAGCCTTGCCATTGAGAAGGGTAGACACAGGAAAACCTGGCTCCATGTAGAGGAAAGGCTGTGCAACCACTGCACAACAGCAGAACCTGAGACAGTGCTGCATTTCCTGACAAAATGTCCAAAATATATCAATATAAAACTACTAGAGTGTAATTTCCCCAAATTTGAAACACTTATTTCAAGGTTCCAAAGACCTTTCTGATGAGAGTAGGCTACCCATCCTGTTGGGGGAGGACACAGAAAGCTGTGGGTTGGCAGCGCACTAGATTGCTGCCTGCCATAAGATGAGGGACAGTGTCTGACAGACCAATCAACCTGCACATGTCCTCTACTGTATGCTTATTGTTATTTTGGTTATTTATGGTTATTTTGACCCTTGGTTAATGTTGTCCCGTTGACACCTTTGATTATTCTTATTTTCATATTGTAAATATCCAAAGTAAGCTTTGGTTATATGTACATTGTTACGTCATGCCAATAAAACAAATTGAATTAAAAAAAAATTGAGTGTGAGAGAGAGCACGAGAGAGAGAGAGAGCAGAGAGAGAGAGAGAGAGAGAGAGAGAGAGAGAGAGAGAGAGAGAGAGAGAGAGAGAGAGAGAGAGAGAGAGAGAGAGAGAGAGAGAGAGAGAGAGAGAGAGAGAGAGAGAGAGAGAGAGAGAGAGAGAGAGAGAGAGAGAGAGAGAGAGAGAGAGAGAGATAAAGCGAGAGAGACAAACCCGATTTTGATAAACTCCCATACAGTGCCTTGCGAAAGTATTCGGCCCCCTTGAACTTTGAGACCTTTTGCCACATTTCAGGCTTCAAACATAAAGATATAAAACAGTATTTTTTTGTGAAGAATCAACAACAAGTGGGACACAATCATGAAGTGGAACGACATTTATGCCTCTAGCACTGTAATGCAGTACCTGTGATATGGATGTGTTGTAACGATGATCTTGTTTAGGGGACCATTTAGTTGTTTTGTTTTCATATGTCATATGAAAACAGGGTAGACTAGTTGTTAGAGCGTTGGACTAGTAACGGAAAGTTCACAAAAAGGTGTATTTCAAACTTTTTTAACAAATCAAAAATGGAAAAATTGGGCATGCAAAATTATTCAGCAGCTTTACTTTCAGTGCAGCAAACTCTCCCCAGAATTTCAGTGAGGATCTCTGAATGATCCAATGTTGACCTAAATGACTAATGATGATAAATACAATCCACCTGTGTGTAATCAAGTCTCTGTATAAATGCACCTGCACTGTGATAGTCTCAGAGGTCCGTTAAAAGCGCAGAGAGCATCATGAAGAACAAGGAACACACCAGGCAGGTCCGAGATACTGTTGTGAAGAAGTTTAAAGCCGGATTTGGCAAGGCACTGTATATACATCACACCAGCAAGATTTGTGACCTGTTGCCACAAGGGCAACCAGTGAAGAACAAACACCTTTGTAAATACAACCCATATTTATGTTTATTTATTTTCCCTTTTGTACTTTAACCATTTCCTCATCGTTACAACACTGTGTATATATACATAATATGACATTTGTAATGTCTTTATTCTTTTGGAACGTCTGTGAGTGTAATGTTTACTGTTCTTTTTTCCACTTTTGTATATTATCTACTTCACTTGCTTTGGCAATGTTAACATGTTTCCCATGCCAATAAAGCCCCTTGAATTGAATTGAATTGAATTGAAAGAGAGAGCGAAAGTAAGAGAGACAGAGATAGCTAAAGAAATTGAAACAGAGAGAGAGAGAGCGAGAGAGAGAGACAGAGAGTGCGAGAGAGAGACAGAGAGAGAGAGAGAGTGAGAGACAGAGAGAGAGAGAGAGAGAGAGACAGAGAGAGAGAGAGAGAGGCAGACAGAGAGACACAGAGAGAGAGAGGCAGAGCGAGAGGGAGAGAGAGACACAGAGAGAGACAGTGTGTGAGACAGAGAGAGAGAGAGAGGCAGAGCGAGAGACACAGAGAGAGAGAGAGGCAGAGTGAGAGGGAGAGAGAGAGGCAGAGTGAGAGGGAGAGAGAGAGGCAGAGCGAGAGAGAGGCAGAGCGAGAGGGAGAGAGAGAGACAGGCAGAGTGAGAGGGAGAGAGAGAGGCAGAGCGAGAGACAAAGAGAGAGGCAGAGCGAGAGACAAAGAGAGGCAGAGCGAGAGACAAAGAGAGAGAGCGAGGCAGAGCGAGAGGGAGAGAGAGAGGCAGAGTGAGAGGGAGAGAGAGAGGCAGAGTGAGAGGGAGAGAGAGAGGCAGAGCGAGAGACAGAGAGAGGCAGAGGCAGAGGCAGAGCGAGAGGGAGAGAGCAGAGGCAGAGCGAGAGAGAGAGAGAGAGAGAGAGGAAGAGATTATTGTACCATAAGGACTATTATGATGACAAAGCCAGACACTGAACATACTGAGAAAGTGAGTACTCTGGCTCTGGCCTGGACCAATATCCATCTGGAATGTGTTAGGACAACAGGCACAACCGAATGATGGGATAATCCCTGGGAGACGGAGAAAGAGGGAGAGTGAAAGGAACAGAATAGGGAAAAAGGGAGAATCACAAAGCACATGTTGACATGGACCAGGTCCACTGTGAGAGGTGGATTACAGACGATGCAGGGGGAAGAAGTGAAGAAAAGATCCACGGCAGGAATACTTTGTGTCCAAAGTCCACCATCTACTGGTACAAAAGGAGATGCAGCAATGAAACAAACAGAAACCAATGCCAGGATGCAGTGTCACTTAATATCCTACAGATGTCGCTTTTGCCTCATATTTGATCATTTGAATAAACCCCCGACACTGACATCTAGACATGGTACTGTAGTAGGCGGTGGACATTATGACAGAGGAGAGGAGGTGGCTGTGACTAAGGCAGTGATTTATTTAGCGCTCTCTCCCTCTTTCTGTCCCTCTTTCTCTTTTTCTCTCTTCTCTCTCTCCTCTCTCTCTCTCTCTACATACCTCTCTCTCCCTCTCCTTTTCACTCTCTCTCCTCTTTTTCTCTCACCCATTCTCTCTCTTTATATCTCTCCTCCCTCCCTCCCTCTACACCCCCAAGCCCCTCACACATATCATCAATAATCTATGGGCCCTTGTTTCCACTGCCACAATTAATCCTCTATCGTTACTATAATTAAAAGGCAGAAATCCCATAAAATGGTTCAGCTTGGCCAGGCATGGTCTGGCACAGGAACTGATGAAGAAAGAAAGAAAGAAAGAAAGAAAGAAAGAAAGAAAGAAAGAAAGAAAGAAAGAAAGAAAGAAAGAAAGAAAGAAAGAAAGAAAGAAAGAAAGAAAGAAAGAAAGAAAGAAAGAAAGAAAGAAAGAAAGAAAGAAAGAAAGAAAGAAAGAAAGAAAGGCAGGCAGGCGTAAGCAAAGTACAACGTAATGTGAGTACCTTTCGCCACCTCCATACAGACACACATGGACCCCCACACAGACAAATGCGGCTGGTATCCACGGCAGCCAGAGCCAGGCAGCACAGAGAGAGAGAGGTGGAGCTGTCTGATGCTGCAATTAGGACCACACTGTCTTGGTGAGCGGTGAGCGCACAGGGATGAATATTTCAGACTGGAGATCTCTATGGGCACCTATGATGTGTCCTGGCAGACCTACAAACACACAAACACAGACAGAGCTGCCAGGGCTGCCAGGTTTGTTGTATGCCTCTCAACTAGACTACATTATCATTAGCGTCAAAACTGATACATGAGCTGAACCACAAACTCTGTATTCATAAACTCGCTCTTTTCTCTTCACTTCCTCAGTCTTTTAATGATTTTTAGGAAGCTCCAGTGCACACACACTCTTATGGGCACACAGAAACACACACACATGCGTGCGCACATACACACAGATGAGCAGTAGCAGCACTCCCCATGGTGTGTGTTCATTGTGGATGCTGGCTGCACACAGACCTCCTCCTGCCCCTTCATCCTCGGCCCCATCTCCACTTGATTTATCGCTCTCTAATACCACTGCACTAATTAGTCAAGTAATTAATTAATAGGCATTTGCATTTGTGCATATGCAATTAGGAGTCTGGAGAGAGGAGAGTGCAGATGGGGTCTGGGAGTCTGGCGGGGGAGGGTGTGTGTGTGTGTGTGTGTGTGTGTGTGAGTGAGTGAGTGAGTGAGTGAGTGAGTGAGTGAGTGAGTGAGTGAGTGAGTGAGTGAGTGAGTGAGTGAGTGAGTGAGTGAGTGAGTGAGTGAGTGAGTGAGTGAGTGAGTGAGTGAGTGGAAGTTGAAGTTGAAGTTGAAGTTGAAGTGTTGGAGTTGCATCACAGACAGAGAAAAGTGAAATACGTGTAATCTGGTCAGAATCGTGGTAGTGTGGGACGCTGGGAGGTGACAGGTACAGGGGTGTGGCAAAAAGACTGACACCCCTGTGGTAGATAATCTGACAAACCAATACAATGCAGCCAATGAGAGTCACAGTGTTGAAGTACATGTGAGTGTTGCACCTAAAGGACTACACCTAAAGGACCATACCTTTATAGAGCAAACACCCATTGAAGTGTCTCTAAATTATAGGATATATTGGGTGGTCGTAAACAGACAATGATAACACCCAGGTGGTTCATAAGCTCGCACCACTGCATTTAACATTGGAAAGGTGACTGGGAATATTGCTGAATACAAACAGTGTAGTTATTCCCTCTGTAAGGCAATCAAACAAGGGAAATGTCAGTACAGAGACAAAGTGGAGTTGCAATTCAACGGCTCAGACACAAGACATATGTGGCAGGGTCTACAGACAATCACGGACTACAAAAGGAAAACCAACCAAGTCGTGGACACCGACGTCTTGCTTCCAGACAAACTAAACACCTTCTTTGCTCGCTTTGAGGACACTGACGCGGCCCGCTACCAAGGACTGTGGGCTCTCCTTCTCCGTGGCCAACGTGAGTAAAACATTTAAACGTGTTAACCCTCGCAAGGCAGCCGGCCCAGGCGGAATCCCTAGCTGCGTTCTCAGAGCATGCGCAGATCAGCTGGCTGGTGTGTTTACGCACATATTCAATCTCTCCCTATACCAGTCTGCTGTCCCCAGTTCAAGATGGCCACCATTGTTCCTGTACCCAGGAAGGCAAAGGTAACTGGACTAAAGGACTATCTCCCTGTAGTAATCACTTCTATCATCATGAAGTGCTTTGAGATACAAGGATCATATCACCTCCACCCTACCTGTCACCCTAGACCAACATCAATTTTCTTACCGCCCCAATAGGTCCACAGACAATGCAATCGCCATCACACTGCACACTGCCCTATCCTATCTGGACAAGAGGAATACCTATGTAAGAATGCTGTTCATAGCTCAGCATTCAACACCAGAGTACCCTCCAAGCTCATCATTAAGCTTGAGGCCCTGGGTCTCAACCACGCCCTCTGCAATTGGGTCCTGGACTTCCTAATGGGCCACCCCCAGGTGGTGAAGGTAGGAAACAACATCTCCACTTCGCTGATCCACAACACTGTGGCCCCACAAGGGTGTGTGCTCAGCCCCCTCCTGTACTCCCTGTTCACCCATGGCTGCGTGGCCATGCACGCCTCCAACTCAATCATCAAGTTTGTAGACAACACAACAGTAATAGGCTTGATCACCAACAACGACGAGACAGCCTACAGGGAGGTGGTGTCAGGAAAACAATCTCTCACTCAACATCAACAAAGCAAAAGGAGAAGATCGTGGACTTCAGGAAACAGCAGAGGGAGCACCCCCCTATCCTCATCGATGAGACAGCAGTGGAGAAGGGATAAACTTTTAAGTTCCTCAGAGTACACATCATGGACAAACTGACATGGTCCACCTACACAGACAGTGTGTTGAAGAAGGTGCAACAGCGCCTCTTCAACCTCAAGAGGCTGAAGAAATTTGGCTTGTCACCTAAAACCCTCACAAACTTTTACAGATGCACAATTAAGAGCATCCTGTCGGGCTGTATCTCTGCCTGATACGGCAACAGCACCACCCACAACCACAAGGCTCTCTCCAGAGGGAGGTGTGGTCTGCATAAAGCATCACCGGGGACAAACTACCTGCCCTCCAGGACACCTATGCACCCAATGTTACAGGAAGGCCAAAAAGGCCATCAAGGACGACAACCATCCGAGCCACTGCCTGTTCACCCCGTTACCATCCAGAAGGCGAGGTCAGTACAGGTGCATCAAAACTGGGACAGAGAGACTGAAAAAAAGCTAATATCTCAAGACCATCAGACTGTTAAACAGCCATCACTAACACAGAGAGGCTGCTGCCTACATACAGACTTGAAATCATTGGCCACTTTAATAAAATCGATCACTAGTCACTTTAAAAATGCCACTTTAATAATATTTGCATTATTCATCTCATATGTATATACTGTATTTTATACCATCTATTGCATCTTGCCTATGCCACTCTGTCATTGCTCATCCAAATATTTATATGTATATATTCTTATTCCAATCCTTTACTTAGATTTGTGTGCATTAGGTAGTTGTTGTGGAATTGTTAGATTACATTTTAGATATTGCTGCACTGTCGGAACTAGAAGCACAAGCATTTAACTACACTCGCAATAACATCTGCTAACCATGTGTATGTGACCAATAACATCTGCTAACCATGTGTATGTGACCAATAACATCTGCTAACCATGTGTATGTGACCAATAACATTCGATTTGATTTGATCTGACAAAATCCATACACACAAACACATTATTTTGCATAAACTCTTCCCAGTATTCTAATACCAGTTTACAGCCGCCATGTTTTGTTGTCTCCTTTAGCCTGTCATTGGCTAAAACGATGCTGTTGACATTTGCCATTTCTTTTGGCAAGGTGATTTGAAGGACGATTGGGACTTGTTGAAATGCACGGGTAATGCAACCCGTGCCCAGCGCCCTCCATTCCTGCCTCACTAGTGCTGCTGAGGTAGGGCACGATTTGGCTGGCAGCAGGGCGTGATGACGTGATGCCTTCCATCCCCCACCTTTGGAGTGGTGCCAGGATGCCATCCTCTCTCTCAGCCCGTCAGGGACTGGATGGGACACATTATCGAACGTGCAGAATCATGACCTCCGTAGCCACAGCTGTTGCCACACTACTGCTGACCCCACAGGTGACCCTCCCCTGGTGGGTGTCTAACTGGGATCTCTGGGGAGTTGGAGGAGAACCTGGTCCAAGGACATGAACCCATGGTGCTATTTTCTTGCTTCAAAATGTCCCTTTTCCCACCTCTCAATGGTGTGTCATTGCTGTGCCAAAGGACAGACACATGCATGCCAACTTGGACCTGGTGGTCACAGAGCTCGTTTTCCAGATTAACTTCACTAATGCCTGCCTAATGGTGAGATATTGGAGCTGGAACTTGGAATAGAGATAACTCAGAGATACCAATGACACAAGAAGTGGGGAAGAGAAAAGCAGTAATTCGCAGGCTTGCACCTCTCTTATTTATAACGCCATTGATTTGGTTAGTTTGCCAACGCTCCTCCCACTCTGGGCAACTGCACAGATGCCAGCTCCAACCAACCCCTGGCCCCCTCCCTCACCGATCCCCGCCCTTATCCTGTCCCTGGTGGGGTCGCACACCTGGGCCCCATCGTTGTTGCTGTGCAGGAGGACTGGAGCTCGCTCGCCCCCCAGGCCACCCTCAGCGTCTCACTCTGAAAACACCAGCGCTCAAACAACCTCGTCATCCCTCCTACCCTTGCTCACGTCTAATCTCCGATCTCATCTCACGAGCACCTATAAATAACAAAAAATCAATAGGGTCTCAATAGCCTATATTTATCTGTCTGTCTGTCTTTATTGAAGATGAGTGTCATTTATCATTCTGCCAGTAGAGTCTTCGCGCAATGCTATTTGTTTGGATGATTTCCCCCCCTGAATAGATCACTATAATGCCATTCAATTAGGTAAATAAATAGATGAACAATATCGCCTTCTGTTCCTAGGTCTGCAAATGCACCCCAACCCCCTCTCCTTGAGCCCCGTTGTTTTATGCATGTTATCGTTTAACTTAACCCTTAGGTTAAATGTACAAAAATAAAAAATAAAGGCAAATACACTAATAATATCCGTTGTCTACAACAAACATTTTTGTTCGCCCACTTTTCTGTTTCCTCTCTTTCACTCGTATTGCCTCCGTCTCAGTTTCTCTCTTTTTCTGGCTGTGTGAGCGCGAGCGCAGTGACAGATGGCGGGGCCCTCTTCCCTCGGGAAGACAATCTCTCCGAATGCGGGCGCATGTCAATCACCGGCTCTCATGTGACGGTTCTTGCCAGTGACGTGCCAACCATATGGCCTGGCATCATAGCTGGTATGTAACCCTGCCTGGTAGCGATGCCACAGTCTCAGAGCGCGCGCGCGGATAGCACACTGAAAGCACCCTGCCGCACCTATAGGAGCGTTTGCTCGCGGTCCCAGAAGATGGTCTGAACTCACGCGCTTTCCACCCCTTCAAGAGCTCCCCGCTGAGGTAAGTTGGAGTGTAAACAAATCGACGAGTGACCTTCCCAATATGGAAAGTAATTAATTTAATAAATAGAGATTAATAATGCAAGGTTAATTCGTGACCGTTTTTTTGGTGTATGTTTGTGCCTCCTGTAAACGTCTGTTTTGAGTTCACTCAGCTATATGCCATTTTTGAACATTTGGATTATGGTGTCGCTCTGGTTCTTCGTTTGGTACGATGTTATGCTCCATTTGTCCTTCAACTTTTAACAGCGCGGACCTCCATTCTGTGTGTTAATTATAGGCTAGGAGTGCAATATAGTATTCCATGCTTATTTTGTTCAGAAAACAGCAATACACAAAGACAAGCTCTAGTTTACCGTTTATCTCTGCGGACAATCGAAACATTTGCAACAATCTTCCTCCTGAATTTAATTCATTTCTATAGTCAGACAGTATAAGGCATTAATTTGATTAGTGAAAAATACAAAATAAAACCTGTTTCCATGGACCCATGGAAACAGCGAGATGAAGAGAAAGAGAGATACATAGGTAGAGAGAGGAGAGGCAGAATTATTCTTCACCGTCAGCTAATTATTTCTGCATCTTATGGCTGAGAGAGAAGATTTATCGATGATTTTATCTGAGTGTTCATCTTGGAGAAAAGGAAAGGGTGGGTGGGGCGTTATTGAAAGTGAATGTACAGTAGGCTAATATGGACATTATTTATTTGTGTAGTTTTATCATCCATAATTATTCTAACAGCACAAGCACAGGCCATGCAAGAGGAGATTCTTGTTGCAACTTAAAGAAAATACAAATCTGTTTTCTGAAATGCATTTTTGATATATATTTAACGACTGCTAAAAGGATACAAGCAATTTCCATCTGTAATTGCAAACCTTTCCAACTAAAAGTGGTTTAGAATCGCTCAGTCGTGCATACTGAATTATGTGTGAAATATTTTTCTGGTAAGGTAGTCTACATGGTCTGTTAATTAAACGTTTTTTTTGTTTTTTTTTTAAATGAGCAAATCTCCTGAGCCTGAAATTTCCAAACGAGATTTTGCCTCTGGCACACCCTCGAGATAATTAGCACCGTATTCCTCCTGGTTGACTTTGGTTCCACACAACATCACGTAGCCCAACCACAGTTCTCCAGCCTACCAGAGATACAAGAGATTTACAGTGATTTAGGGTGACAATCATGTTACTGGTTTGAGATGGTTTGAACTGTCCATCTATCATATCTTCACACTGGCTATTTACATTCAAATAATAATTGATCATTGGTGATAATTGATGCCATTTTCAAAAAGGCCTGGCTCAATCAACTTCGCATTTTTGGATTAGAATATTTGGATGATATTCTAATTGGCGTTTGGGTAAGATATTTACACATTAAATCGTTATTGAGTGTCATAATAACAATGTACATTATTATTAATATTATTATTATTAGAATGATTTATTGGCAATCAAAATGGATCTTTGTGGATAATATTAACCCATGTTATCCTATAGGGCTCTCTGGTAGGATATAAGGTTGAGCGTGATAAGACAACAGCGGCTCTGCAGGTGTGGTAAAAGTCATCTCAATGTCACATTTGACAAAAAATACGATGATTTCATTCAAATCATCTCCGATATCCACACACAATATTTTGTTATCTTCTGACACGATGATCAACACCGAGGTAGAGACACTGTACATATCCTCCTGCCATGCTTTTTGTGGAGGTGAGTAGTGCGGTGGAATAGTGCTGGAATGTAGCCAGAAGTATGTGGGCGTCGGGGGGGTGAAAGTAGGGACACGTTGCTTCACAGCGCGCCACACGGGTCTGTAATGTGGCCTCTGCTGTTGAGACCCGCTGCGCGAGGGCAAGGGGAGCACATGGACGACAGCAGGGAATTAAATAGGGGACCGGTTGGGCGATAGACTCGGGTGTTCACTGAAATGTTTCCGATGGCATGCTGTTTTAGTTCCTCCCAACACGTATAATTTCAGTCGTATTGGGCTATTCATGTCCTCTGCCTTTATCATGAAGAGATATTAATCCACATTTTAGTATTATCCCATTGTTATTGAATGCATTTCATTACATTCTTATTTTTACCTTTAGCCCTTTTCTGATTTGAAATGTCCTCACACAACGTCCTTTATTTCTTTCAGTGCCGCAATGTTGACTAGGCTGTTCAGTGACCCGTCGCTGCTTCCCGACATGCATAAGTATTCGGCCTGGGCAGAGGACAGCGAGAGCGAGGACTCGAAGACCAAGGATGATGAAGATCACTGCCGCGTGGGCGATGACGACATGGATGTCCCGGACCTGAGAAGCAGCCGGGCACATTCTGAGATCGGCGGTGAAGACGAGGACGACGACGAGGCGGATGAGGACGAAGGAGAGGACGGTGCAGAGGGGGACGGGCCCAAAAAACGGGGCCCTAAGAAGCGTAAAATGACACCTGCCCGTATCGAGCGCTCCAAGTTGCGTCGTCAGAAGGCAAACTCACGGGAGAGGACGCGCATGCACGATCTGAACTCTGCGCTCGACAATCTGCGCAAAGTCGTGCCCTGTTACTCCAAAACGCAAAAGCTCTCCAAAATCGAGACTCTCCGTTTGGCCAAGAACTATATCTGGGCCCTCTCTGAGATCCTGCGCTCCGGGAAGAAGCCTGATATTGTGTCCTACGTGCAGACGCTGTGTAAAGGATTGTCCCAACCCACGACCAACCTGGTTGCGGGTTGTCTGCAGCTCAACTCCCGAAACTTCCTAACGGAGCAGTGTCCGGATGGGGGACGCTATCCCAGCTCCAACTCCTTCTCCATGCATCCTTACCCCTACCAGTGCTCCCGTCTCTCCAGCCCTCAGTATCAGTCTGGTTCCAGCTCGCATCCCTTACGGACACAAGGGTACTGCTCAGCCTACGATTCGCTGTACGGTGGCAGTGGATCTCCAGAATACAACAGCCCAGAGTATGAGGGGCCCATCTCCCCTCCCGTGTGCATCAATGGCAACTTTTCTCTGAAGCACCAGGGCACTACGTCCCCCGAGGTAGCCGAGAAAGGCTATCATTACTCTATGCATTACTCCGGCCTGGCCGGCTCTCGCCCCACTGCTGGCCACATATACGGTTCTTCAGGTGTGCGGAGCAGCATCCACTCTGAAAACGTATCGCCTTACCACGACATGCACCTGCACCACGAAAGGGCCCCCGTCCCCGTATACGATGAACTCAATGCGTTTTTCCACAACTGAAACGGCAGTAATATTGCCATGCGTGGGAGTCTTCTTGCAATCAACAATCAATTAGTTGCCCACCTTTGGCAAGGAGCGTGCACGGTCACCCCCCAGCCCCTACCCTAATACTTAGTCTCAAAGGACTATGACACCAGACACTGATCATTGCGGAAACAGCGTTTTATTTATTGTTTTTCTATGTCCTTTTATATAATTGTATTTATTTTGTTTCTATTCTGTGACGATGGGATGCTGTGAACATGTTGCATTTGAAATGGAATGTGTACAGATTTGACGGTGATTGACGTATGGGTTATTATTGAAATGGCTAGATGAACAGAGTACAAATGCAACAGCATAGTCACGTTTATAACATTGTAACAACCGATGATGCTGTAACTAATTTGGAAATCATAGCTTAATATGAAAATAGAGGATTCAATTAAGAAGCAAGCAGTGCACTTAAAAGCAAGCATGTCGCAGAGATAGGAAGATATATATTTTTTAAATGTCGGCAATTGGCAACAGCTATGTCAGAACATTAAACACATTTCACATCTATGCAAGAAATAGCCTACGCCAAACGAGTATACAAGGACCAACTATAGGCTGAATCTAAAATAGTGTACATTAAATCATTCATTTAAAATCTTCTCAACAATATACTTTCATTGCTTCTCAGCCCCTATTCTGACTTACCATAACACACACGGTGGGGAATTGCTTGACGTCTATTTTTGCTATTGAGGGACATGGATTCAAGTCACCATAATGACACAGAGAATACAATTGTCGATCCCTAGAATACCACCAATGGATAATGAAAAGCAAAGGAAAAGCAAACACTACTTGGCAGAGTAGGCCTATAAGGCTAAAGCCAACATTTTAAATGAACGATTCTAAAGAAGCAGATATGGGCTCATGCTACCGGTTCCGGCTGGTCAAGTCCTTCTAATGTAAACGATTCGATGGTGTTTGCGTTCATTAGATGAGGCTACCTTTAATGGATTTGCAAGTTTGCACTAGATTTTAGATTGCATTAAAATGCAATCGAAAATGGTTTAATGTAAGCTAATAGCCTTTGCCTTTATACATCTACTGGCCTTTATACATCTACAATCCTGTCAGTGACTGGACGGAAAATGGTGACAGGCCGATATTAAAATATGCTAAACACAATATTTCATGTCATGCCACAGGAACACATATGGCAAGTCAAGTAACTTTCTAAATCAATCGAGCACATTGACTTGTTGAATAGGACTATTTCTAAAAGTGTAAGGGCCAGGATTTAGCACTCAATTTCGAAATAGTTACATGAGAAGGTCGATATATTGCACTGAAATAACATGATTATTACTATTATTGTTATTATTATTTACAAACAGTTTTATTTAATGCATAATTTTGCCTATAATAACTAATCAATGCAAATATTTCCACTAAGGGTCCCCAGAGTCGTCAACATGTGTTGCATTTTTCCATTGAAAGTGAAAGTTGAAACTTTGTATTTAAACAATGTGTGTAAAATAACATGCTAATACACGAACTTGCGCTACAACATTTCATTTTAAACATTTCATTTTAAACATTTCATTTTAAACATTTCATTTTAAACATTTCATTTTAAACCTATATCCAAGTTCTGTAAACGTGATATTTTCTCGTTGAATGTGATCCGTTACATAGTGTAAAACAAGTATATTCTGGCTAGCAGGTTCAATTATCAGCATAATAATCAACTATGTAAGGACTGTATTATATTCTTCCTGTGATTATTCTTATCATTGGAAAGGCTCTATGAAAAGATGACGCAGTGTGGCCTGGAAAAGAATGGGGTTTACTATTTAACATCCCCATATCGCTCATGCTTTCGGTAAGTGCGTTGACCGATTACAAGAACTAGCATCACTTGACATGTGACTCTAACAGGTTCGGCCGGCTATATCCAATAGTTTAATATGGCAGACATATCAATAGGTTGCTGTAAATCCCATTATTCAATAAAGCCCACAAAAAGAGTTGCAGAATGAGTTCGAAACCATTTTCGAAATACTTCCACTGTGGGAGATGCTAGCATTCCTAATGATTAGGCATGGAGGAAAGAACGGGCATTATAGGATCTAATCAACAGGCCAACACCATCTTTCCAGAATACAACGAACATATTACAAAGACAAATGTGTCAACAAAGAAGCCCTGCGATGGACTCTAATGAGTTGAACAGCAGGATCTGGACAGATTGGGAAACGGCCTCCGGATCTGCAGGCGAGACAAAATCCCTAACAGTTACCAAAGGGCCTGTCTGAAGCTTTCGGGGATTTCTAGGATGGTCAAATGATATGGGAGCCGTTATAAGCCTAACAAATTCCTTTAATGGAGGGACTGCTATGACAACTAACTTCTAGATCAGGGTTGTGCAACTTTGATGTGGGTGGGGTCACAAAACATAGGAACTCATCATGAGGGGCCGCAGTGGCTCGCGGGTCTGCATACCCAGATGCAGTCAGAGCCGGTTCAAGTCTTTTGGGGGGCCCTCCCACCTTGCGAGCAATACATTTTAGCCCCCGACTTTACAGCGAAGAGAACAACTTTACGTTTTACAGTTCATTTCCTGAAATTTTACACATTTTGCCAGGGGGGTAGAGAAAATGTTGCCATTTTAAAGCAAGTTTGCGGCAATTCTACATATTTTCCAAGACAAATCTTTGCAGTTATGCAGTCTGACGATCAATGGTGCCCATCCCGGCTCTAGATCATGCGTTTGTGTGTTTTTCGGGCTTCTTTTGCGTTTGTGCATACAAGCATCAGCCTGCTCTCTTTGAGCGCGTGCCAGAATATTCTTGGCATCAAAGGTAAACTTGACTCAAACGGACACAAGAGTCACAATGCACGGGATAGAGGCAAATGTGGCCCAAAAAAGCACGAAACATACGAGATTCCAAACTAGTAAAGGATATCATTTGTAATCAAAACACGGCATTGGAAAGAGGCTGAAATACTTCGGGCAGCCGAGGACCTTAATACAGCCCATGTACGCCATATTGGAATGTTTTGGGAACACGCAAAAGAAAGTCATGTATTTGCGCCACAGCGCATTTCTTCAACCCCACCTTTATTTCTCCACAGATAGCCTACCCGGATGGACTAAGCAGGACATCATATCATCCATAACTTTCACACACACACCGAAAGAGAGAGAGATAGAGAGGGACTTTTGTGAGTGCAATGTTTACTGTTCATTTTATACTGTTTATTTCACTTTTGTTTATTATCTATTTCACTTGCTTTGACAATGTTAACATATGTTTGCCATGCCAATAAAGCCCGTTGAATTGAGAGAGAACTCTGCAAAAATATCCTCCATGTACAGCGTAAAACATCAAATAATGCATGCAGAGTAGAATTAGTAGAACCCGCTAATTATCAAAATCCCGAAAAGAGCCTTTAAATTCTACAACCACGTAAAAGGAAGCGATTCCAAAACCTTCCATAACAAAGCCATCACCTACAGAGAGATGAACCTGGAGAAGAGTCCCCTAAGCAAGCTGGTCCTGGGGCTCTGTTCACAAACACAAACAGACCCACAGAGCCCCAGGACAGCAACACAATTAGACCCAACCAAATCACGAGAAAACAAAAAATATAATTATGACAATATAATTAACAAAAAAAACGGAGTAAACTAGACTGACCCAAACTTAAGAAAAGCTTTGACTATGTAAAGACTATTGAAAAGAGCTGCTGTAGGCATCCCTGGTTCTCAAGAGAAGACAGGCTATGTGCACACTGTCCACAAAATAAGGTGGAAACTGAGCTGCACTTCCTAACCTCCTGCCAAATGTATGACCATATTAGAGACACATTTATCGCTCAGATTACACAGAGCCACAAAGAATTAGAAAACATGCCCAATTTTGATGAACTCCCATATCTACTGGGTGAAATACCACATTGTGCCATCACCGCAGCAACATTTGACCTGTTGTCACGAGAAAATGGCAACCAGTCAAGTACAAACACCATTGTAAATACCACCCATATTTATGTTTATATATTTTCCCTTTTGTAATTTAACTATTTGCCGATAATGTGACATTTGAAATGTGTTTTTTGAAAAATTTTTTTTTGAACATTTGTGAGTGTAATATTTACTGTTAATTTGAATTGTTTATTTCACTTTTGTTTATTATTTAGTTCATTTGCTTTGGCAATGTTAACATATGTTTCCCATGCCAATAAATCCCTTAAATTGAAATTGTATTCCCTTGATGCAAAACTTTTTTCGTCGATTTTTGTTTGTCAGAAAATACAGTAGGCTTATTGTTTCAACTGAAATTATTTGTTTTTAATGAATCTTTACACTAACCTTATTTGATTTTACACCTTAAAAAATGTATATGGTGCATTCTTATGAGCTACATTTTGGGATTTTGAGTAAAATGCACGTGTAAAATGTACGTGTCTTTGAATGTGCAAACATGCTTTTCAAAATTGACTATCAACTAGTTGAATGGCCTCCCGCACTGTCTAATGCTTTTGGTATTGATGACTGCACTCAAATATTTATACGTTTCAGTTTTTAGCATAAGCACATTAACAACAGTAAAACATTCATATTCCTAAATATATATATATATACATTTTAATTCACACTAATTTTAATTCATCACTAGATAATAGCCAACTATCTCTCAAAATGTAATGGAGCATATAAGACATCGACTAAATTCACGGAGGGGATTACTTCCTGACTATCAACTATAATTAAAAACACATTGACATGTGCTGTAAAGTAAATATCGAAATGAGAAAATAAAATGTAATTTAAGAGACGACAAGCCTAGTCCCAAATACGCTCATTGTCAGGCAGCTCGGGCGGTCTAATATTGTCATCGCAACTCTTGAACTCTTCATGACGCTTATTCAATGCCATGATAACCTAAAGAAAAAGAAAAAAAAGAATGACATTCATTTGTGCTATTTTTGAACACACACGTGTGATTTTGAGGCAAGCCTTCTAGACGCACAATGCAAGGGGCAGCAGTTGCCCTCGCGCGTCCCTTGTGCATGAAACGATGCCACCCGGCTTGGTTTGGAGCGCTGCCCCGGGACCCATATGTTCCTCAAAATGTCCAGGGTGCGATTAGCTGAGAACACTCCTGCTCACAGAAGAAAGGGAGCTGGACTTGGGCCGTGGAGTGATGATGACCGGCAGCAATGTAGGCCAGCAAAGCCGAAAGTATAAATTGAGAACAGCCTTGTTAAAAATATAATAAATAAAACAACATATATATGGACAAAATTCATTTTGTAGCCCCAGTTTTATTGTTATCCATTTGCATTAGGCTAGACTAAACTGGTGTGACATTTGGACAGCAATCTAAATTCAAAGTTTAGCTACATTTTACACCAATAGACGAAATACAAATATAAAAACGAACATAACTACATATCGGATATCAGCCTAAACAAATAGACAACTTTACTTAATCCAAAAAGCAGGCTATTTTGCACGCAGGAGATCTTCAGGTGCATGAAATGGGAATTAGTCTGATGTAGCCTAGGCTCAATCCAGTGCATTTATCTCAGTAATACTTGAGTTTGCTTATACAGTATATGTGTCTAAAATCATCTAGGCTATTTTTTTAGGGTAGTCTATTCCTTTCTCTCGTTTCAAACCAAACACTGAGCACAATTCACTCGCGCGTTTCATTCTGCGATGACAGTGCGCGAGAAGACGTGAAATAAACCAAAGTCTAGGCTTCCTGGTCATTGATGCATTCCCTTACACGTGACTGTGATGTGACTAAATTGTGCCTTCACTCACTTTAGGATAATACAATTACCGGAACGATTTTGGCTATCTTGACAAACTGAATAAAACAGTTGTGTGCAGAAAGTTGAGTACTGCATGATTTATTGCATAAAAAATGTTAAATAGCATATGATAATGCTATAGGCGTAGACTATTATTTAAAATGCGTTTTTAGTCAAATCAGCAAAAACCGAAGTGTGCTGGTGCGTTTATTGAGTCAGTGCAGGCGGTGGAGCAGGCTCGAGCCAGTTGGAGAGCGCATCTATCAAAATATTCCCCCGTCCGGCGTGAGGTGCGCGCTTTCCAGAGGCGGAAGTTGGCAGTCATGCAGAGCTGCGTGTGCCAAGTTCCTTAATGTTCCCCCGCACCAGCACGAGCTCTGGAGAGGACACCCGCGCGCCTCGCCGCTGCCTTGTGCCAGTTTGCCGGCCAAAGTGGCGCTGCTGGGAGGAGTCTGTATTTCTTTCCTAATTTCACGGCATCTGTTCATTATCCAGCACGTTTAAAAAGAAAGTTCTTATTCTGACTTCAAAACACACACACACCGAGTAAGTGCTGAAGAAATTCTCTGGTGAAAATGTCTTCATGCTGTTTTTTGATCAATTCACATAGCAGGAATTTACATTTTGGGATTGTTAACGAATGTGTTAAAACTTTGCATTTACAATCATTCCCTTATTTCTGCCCGAACCACGACGGATACCGACACCCTGTACAGAGTGGCGGTAGGCTACTCTTCTGCACAATGGAGAGAGCTCCCGATCTGGGAGAGTGCCTAGGCTATCCACGAGCTCGCGCAGGTGATAGGATGGTTCCCACACGTCAATTCATATTCTTTCTAAACATTGATTTATTTAAAAAATATGTTTGAAAATATTTTAGGCCAAAGTAAACTGTAGCCTTACAGTAACTCCTTTCTGCCCAGGATGGTGTTTATTGTTGACCACCAGCAGCACAATCCTCAGCTCTGAGAGGTTGAGGGAGTCACTGCAACAGAAATGGAATAGAGATCGTATTGAAGGCTACGAACTTCACAAACCGAACACACAGTATTCACGTGCCCTCTGCAAAGTGAGTGAACACATCTCGCTGTTTAAATTATCGTGTGTGCCCACTCTTTTCTCGCTAAACTTGGTGGAATATATCAAAGAAAAGTGTTTGTCCGAAATAACAGGCAATATAGTGCGATTAACAAAATGTCACAAGTATCCTTAACTGGTGTGAATTCCAATTAACAAGTCTAAATATTAGAAAAACAAATTAAACAGGAAACATTTAAGAACCTACATATGATACTGTGTATCAATAAAATACAAATACATAATTGTTTTATGTCATTATCATAAAAGCTACAGGAGAGGGCTTTTTTTTTTTTAGAAGAGACCATGATGCTGAAGGTAAGTAAAGGAAATCAACATCAGGTCATATCTAGTGCCATTGGAAACACACACACACACACACACACACACACACACACACACACACACACACACACACACACACACACACACACACACACACACACACACACACACACACACACACACACACACACACACACACACACACACACACACACACACACACACAGAGAGAGAGAAAGCTTACTTTAAATATCTTGCCTCTCACATAGTGAATACAAGCATGCACACAATCCGACACAGCCAGCCCCATGCATGCACTGCTCAGCCCCAGTGCCAGACTGTACGCCAGACAAGGAGGCAAGGCTGTCACTGGCAGGCGATTCAGTGGAAATTCCACAACATCTGTTTGTTATCACACAATGGGGCACGGCGGTGGGGCACGGGGCGACGGGGGCAGACGAGGCAGAAGCTAAATGGAGAATCTGCTACTGTTGGACTGAATGCCAGTGGAGGAACGAGGGGGACAACAGGAAGGGTAGCAGGGTGGGTGGCAGACAGGGGTGGAGATTAGGAGGGGTGCCAGGTAGGTTTGGAACCTTAGGGGGGTTGCCACTTGCCACATAGGTTTAGAGGTTTTGGGGACAATGCAGGCAGGGGTGGAGATTGGGAAGACACCAGGGAGGGGGAGGCCTATAGGGGACAATGGCTTGGTAACTATAGTTTATTGTTTAACTCTCTGCAGATGGATGCTTCCATCTGACAACTGTCAGTCATCTCTGTCGAGGGCAGTGTAGCTATGTTTTGGCTGGTCACCAGTGAGACCCTCCCTGGGATGGGCGTGGTTGAACCATGTTTAGGAGGTTAAGTAGGAGTGTGCATGGGGACACTGCTGGATCAGAGGGGTAGCTGTGGGTTGTTGCTGGTCTGCACAGATGGCATGTGTTATAGGATTGTGTGTGAGTGTTCTCTTGCGTGCTTGTGTGTGTGTGTGTGATAGGGTTGGATGATGCCATGGTCACATGGGTAGCAGTAATTGGCCTCCATATTGACCAGTTTGCAGTACTGGGGGGGCGGGCAGTCTCCCAGCTGGACCTGTCAGACAGCATCCCATCCACCTCACTGATCACCCCCCTGACGACCTCTCCACCATCTTCCTTTTCTCTTTTTCTCCATCCCTCCTGTCCTCCAGCACCTCTCCTTTCATCTCCTGTCTTCTTCTCCTCTCTTCTCCTCCCTTTCCTTTCCTATCCTCTCCTACCCTTCACCACCTGTCCTTTCCACTCCTCTCCTCAGCTCTACCGTCTCAACTCTCCTCCTAGTCCTCCACCACCTCTTCACTCCTTAGTGTTTAGTTACATGTAGGTCACTAACAATAATATAAAAAAGGGGTAATTAATGTTCCATGTATTACTGGACTAATACCGACGTCTCAGCTCTCTGAATACAGACAGGTCGTGAAGGTTTGCTTTGAGCAGTCTGAAGGCTGATCCCCAGAGAGAGGAAGCCATGCCCAGCCTTGGCAGCCGGGAGTCTCCAGGTACGTAGCAAGTCTCTCCATCGTCTCTCCTTACTCTTATCAGCCAGGAAACATGGAGAGTTGGCACACACACCCTGGGAAAAGGGTGGGAACAACAGGGGGTAGGGAAACACACACACAACCCTTCCCCTCGGCACAGACATGGGAGCCGATGCTGTCGCTAGGGATTCTGGGATGGCTGGCTGGCTTTGGGAGAGAGATGGGAGGACTACAGGAAAACAGTGCAGATGCAATAACTTAACAACAGGCCCACATGCTGTGTTACCTTCTGAGAGAGAGAGAGAGAGCGAGCGAGCGAGCGAGCGAGAGAAAAGAGTGAGAGAGAGAGAGGAGGGGAGACATAGCTGGCAGACTGATACGAAGTCTTGTGCCAAGTAAAGTGCACATGGGAATAGGTGTGTGTGTGCTCTACATATGCATGTCAATGTATGTTTGTGCGTACGTGTGTGTGTGTTTCAGAGAGTATTCATGTGAATATGGCCACGAGTTGCGCTGTGTGTGTGAGTGTGGGATTGCACTAGTGCATCTGTATGTATGCTGTGTGTGTGAGTGTGGGATTGCACTAGTGCATCTGTATGTATGCTGTGTGTGTGAGTGTGGGATTGCACTAGTGCATCTGTATGTATGCTGTGTGTGCATGTGCAGGAAGGAAGGGGGAGGAAGAGGGAGAGGATGGGGTGAGTGCACGTTTAAATTCTGTGACATCTGTTCATTACAAGTAGAGTGTGTTTATTTTTATACAGCGAGCCACAAGCAGAGAGCTCAATTGGCACCTCTGGTTAATGTAGCAGCCTGCCTCTACTGCACAGCAAATTAAATATTTAGTGGCAGACAGAATGAATGAAGAAAGAGGCAAGGACGAAGGGAAAGAACGAGAGAAATTATAAGATAATGTGACGAAAATGCACACACACAAACAGGGATAAGCATTGCATCGCGCACTCAAAGTCCCTGTTCTAATTGAATTAAGCAAGGAACAGAGTCTGACGAATCCAGAAGTCACCCTAACACACTCCCATATGAGCAGTATGATGTGATGTGTCAGGACATACATTACAGTTTGTGGTGAAAACAGGCCAGGGTGAACTAAAACAGGACAAAGGACGGAAAAGACTAAACTATAGCTTGTGTTCTTGATTTGATTTCACATGATCATTCACATTCACACTCATTTGCATGTGACTGATGCTCAACAGAGACAGACACGACAATGAACTGGGCCTCTACTACCTGCTTCTTCCAGCTACAGGCCTTTCCTATAGGTGGATAGGAGCTGTTTCAATTTATGTCCCCTCTGCAGACTGGGGGACTGGAGAGAGGCCTGCTTGGCATGACTGAGGCTGATGCTAGCACCAACCACACCAGACAAACAATGTGGGAGTTGGGACATTTCTCCCTAGATTGGTCCAGAACACACTCACTGACGGTGTGTGTGTGCCTGTGTATGTGTACGTGCATGTACTCACGTGTATGTGTGTGTGTAATGATGGGGTACATCAATGGGGATCTCTCCCTCCTCTCAGGCTCCATCTACTCTAAGGAGCCTCTGGCCCCCCCTGTCCAGGCCTACTCTCCTCCCCCCACGGGATGGCCTGCTCTGGAATGCCGCTCAAGGGGAAGAATCTCGCTGCAGGCACTCAATATGTCGCATGTGTCTGAGAGAAGGAGGAACAGAGAGAGGGAGAGAGAGACAACATGAGAGAGGAGGATGAAGAAGAAGAAGAAGAAGAGGGGTTATGATACAGGTCCCTTAAAGGACAATAATTAGGGTTGGGACAATACCAGTATCGCGATACTCGTTAGTATTGTGGCAAGGAAACAAAACAGGAAGCAGATTTAACTTTTTTAGGAAAACAGCTATAAAGTTGGAAACAAACATGTTGTCATCCAGAGTCACATCACATGGTAGTAAACTGTAGCAGCAACATATGTTATTAGTCAAACGGGTTAGTGCAAAAAGGGTCAATGCAGACAGTTTTATAGTTAACCAAATAGCTACAGTTGAAGTCGGAAGTATACATACATCCTAGCCACATACATTTAAAGTCAGTCTTTCACAATTCCTGACACTTAATCCTAGTAAAAAATCCCTGTCTTAGGTCAGTTAGGATCACCACTTTATTTTAAGAATGTGAAATGTCAGAATAATAGTAGAGAGAATGATTTATTTCAGCTTATTTCTTTCATCACATTCCCAGTGGGTTAGAAGTTTACATACAATCAATTGGTATTTAGTAGCATTGCATGAAAATTGTTTAACTTGGGTCAAACGTTTTGGGTAGCCTTCCACAGGCTTCCCACAATAAGTTGGGTGAATTTTGGCCCATTCCTCCTGACAGAGCTGGTGTAACTGAGTCAGGGTTGTAGGCCTCCTTGCCCGCACTCTTTTTTCAGTTCTGCCCACACATTTTCTATATGATTGAGGTCAGGGCTTTGCTATGGCCACTCCACTACCTTGACTTTGTTGTCCTTAAGCCATTTTGCCACAACTTTGGAAGTATGCTTGGGGTCATTGTCCATTTGGAAGACCCATTTGCGACCATGCTTTAAACTTCCTGACTGATGTCTTGAGATGTTGCTTCAATATATCCACATAATTTTCCTACCTCACGATGTCATCTATTTTGTAAAGTGCACCAGTCCCTTCTGCAGCAAAGCACCCCCACAGTATGATGTTGCCACCCCTGTCCTTCACGGGTGGGATGGTGTTCTTCTGCTTGCAAGCCTCTCCCTTTTTCCTTCAAACATAACAATGGTCATTATGGCCAAACAATTCTATTTTTGTTTCATCAGACCAGAGGACATTTCTCCAAAAAGTACAATCTTTGTCCCCAAGTGCAGTTGTAAACCGTAGTCTTGATTTTTTTGTGGCGTTTTTGGAGCAGTGGCTTCTTCCTTGCTGAGCGGCCTTTCAGGTTATGTCGATGTAGGACTCGGTTTACTGTGGATATAGATACGTTTGTACCTGTTTCCTCCAGCATCTTCACAAGGTCCTTTGCTGTTGTTCTGGGATTGAGTTGCACTTTTCGCACCAAAGTACATACATCTCTAGGATACAGAACGCGTCTCCTTCCTGAGCGGTATGATGGCTGCATGGTCCCATGGTGTTTATACTTGTGTACTATTGTTTGTACAGATGAATGCGGTACCTTCAGGCATTTGGAAATTGCTCCCAAAGATGAACCAGACTTGTGGAGGTCTACAATTATTTTTCTGAGGTCTTGACTGATTTCTTTTGATTTTCCCATGATGTCAAGCAAAGAGGCACTGAGTTTGAAGGTAGGCCTTGAAATACATCCACAGGTACACCTCCAATTGACTCAAATTATGTCAATTAGTCTATCAGAAGCTTTTAAAGCCATGACATTTTCTGGAATTTTCCAAGCTGTTTAAAGGCAGTCAAATTAGTGTATGTACACTTCTGACCCACTGGAATTGTGATACAGTGAATTATAATTGAAATAATCTGTCTGTAAACATATGTTGGAAAAATTACTTGTGTCATGCACAAAGTAGATGTCCTAACCGACTTGCAAAAACTATAGTTTGTTAACAAGAAATTTGTGGAGTGGTTGAAAAACAAGTTTTAATGACTCCAACCTAAGTGTATGTAAACTTCCGACTTCAACTGTAACTGGACTAACAATTAAGCAGTCTTATGGCTTGGGAACAGATGCTGTTCAGGGTCCTTTTGGTTCCAGACTTGGTGCATCGGTATCGCTTGCTGTGCGGTAGAAGCGAGAACAACCTATGACTTGGGTGGCTAAAGTATTTTACCATTTTAAGGTCCTCCTCTGACACCACCTTGTATAGAGGTCCTGGATGGCAGGGAGGCGTTGTCGTGCGTTCTTCACAACTGTGTTGGTGTGTGTGGACCATGAAAATCCCCTAGTGATGTTGACACCGGGGAACTTGAAGCTCTCGACCCGTTTCACTTCAACCCCGCCGATGTGGAATGGGGCGTGTTCGGCCCTCCATTTGCTGTAGTCCACGATCAGCTCATTTGTCTTGCTGACATTGAGGGAGAAGTTGTTGTCCTGGCATCACACTGCCAGGCCACTGACCACCTTCCTATAGGCTGTCTCATCGTCGCCGGTAATCAGGCTAACCACGTGGTGTCGTCAGCAAACTTAACAATGGTGTTGGAGTCGTGCGTGGCCACACGTAGGTGAACAGGGAGTACAGGAGGGTACTAAGCACGTACCCCTGAGGGGTCCCTGTGTTGAGGGTCTGTGTGGCGGATGTGTTGTTGCCTTCCCTCACCACCTGGGGGTGGACTGTCAAGAAGTCCAAGATCCAGTTGCAGGCAGAGGTGTTCAGCCCCAGAGCTTAGTGATGACCTTGGAGTGCATTATGCTTTTGAATGGTGAGCTGAACAGCATTCTCACATACAGTGCATTCGGAAAGTATTCAGACTCCTTGACATGTTCTACATTTTGCTACGTTACAGCCTTATTCTAAAATGGATTACATTTCCCCCCCTTATCAATCTACACACAATACCCCATAATGACAAAGCAAAAATAGGTTGAAAAATGTTTGCAAATTTATCAAAAATAAAAAAATACCGCATTTACATAAGCATTCAGACCCTTTACTCAGTACTTTGTTGAAGCACCTTTGCCAGCAATTACAGCCTCAAGTCTTCTTGGGTATGACGCTACAAGCTTAGCACATATGTATTTGGGTAGTTTCTCCCATTCTTCTCCTCAGACCCTCACAAGCTTTGTGAGGTCTGATGGGGAGCGTTGCTGCACAGCTATTTTCAGGTCTGTTTGATTGGGTTCAAGTCCGGGCTCTGGCTGTGCCACTCAAGGACATTCAGATACTTGCACCGAAGCATCTCCTGCATTGTCTTGGTTGTGTGCTTAGGGTCGTTGTCCTGTTGGAAGGTGAACCTTCACCCCAGTCTGAGGTCCTGAGCACTCTGTAACCAGTTTTCAATAAGGATCTCTAAACTTTTCTCCATTCATCTTTCCCTCGATCCTGACTAGTCTCCCTGTCCCTGCCACTGATAAACATCCACACAGCATGAAGCCACCAACCACCATGCTTCACTGTAGGAATTGTGCTAGGTTTCCTCCAGACGTGACGCTTGGCATTCAGGCCAAAGAGTTAAATCTTGGTTTCATCAGCCCAGATAATCTTGTTTCTTTTGGCCTGAGAGTCCTTTAGATGCCTTTTGGCAAACTCCAAGCGGGCTGTCATGTGCCTTTTACTGAGGAGTGACTTCCATCGGGCCACTCTACCATAAAGGCCTGATCGGTGGAATGCTGCAGAGATGGTTGTCCTTCTGGAAGGTTCTCCCATCTCCACAGAGGAACTCTCTAGCTCTGTCAGCGTGACCATCAGGTTCTTGGTCACCTCCCTGACCAAGGCTCTTCTCCTCCTGATTGCTCAGTTTGGCCGGGCGGCCAGCTCTAGGAAGGGTCTTGCTGTTTTCAAACTTTTTCACTTAAGAATAATGTAGGCCACTGTATTCTTGGGGACCTTCAATGCTGTAGACATTTTTGGGTACCCTTCCCCAGATCTGTGTCTCGACACAATCTTGTCTCGGAGCTCTACAGACTATTCCTTCGAACTCATGGCTTGGTTTCTGCTCTGACATGCACTGTCAACTGTGGGATCTTATATGGACAGGTGTGTGCCTTTCCAAATCATGTCCAATCAATTGAATTTACTACAGGTGGACTCCAATCAAGTTGTAGAAACATCTCAAGGATGAGCAATTGAAACTTTCAAAACATTTCATAGCTACAGTGAGTGTGATGTGAGTGCTACGGGGTAATAGTCATTTAGACAGGTTACCTTGACATTGTTGGGCACAGGGACTGTGGTGATTTGCTGGAAACATGTAGGTATTATGGAATGGGTCAGTGAGAGGTTGAAAATGTCAGTGAAGACACTTGCCAGCTGGTCAGCACATTCTCTGAGTGCATGTCCTGGAAATCCGCCTGGCCTTGTGGCCTTGTGAATGTTAACCTTTTTTACGGTCTTACTCACATCGGCTATGAAGAGCGAGATCACACAGTTGTCCGGAACAGCTGGTGTTCTCATGCATGGTTCAGTGTTGCTTGCCTTGAAGCGATTATAGAAGCCATTTAGCTTGTCTGGCAGGCTCGCATTACTGGGCAGCTCGCAGCTGGGTTTCCCTTTGTAATCCGTGATAGTTTGCAAGCTCTGCCACAGTGTCGGAGTCAGAGGTTGTAGCGGGATTTCTTATAAGCGTCTGGATTAGTGTCCTGCTCCTTGAAAGCGGCAGCTCTAGTCTCCAGCAGGTTTTTAAAGTACCAAAGGGTTTGGTCTGCTTCATGTTTTTATTTTTGCCATGGAAAAAAATAATGTGATACTAGTATCGTCACAGCCCTAAATATAATATACATATATACTGTATATATTCCTTACCTGATCACATTACTAGATTAAAGGATTAAATTGATTAGATTAAAAGGGTTAAGACTTCAGTGGCAAGATCCAATAATCCAAGGACCATCGTTCCATGTTAATACACCTAATGTGTGTTGGGGTAATATTAAAGAAGACATTAGCATCCATCATTCACACAAGCAAGGCACCACTTAATTCCTGCTCCCTCTTGCACTCTTCTCACACCACCCACACACCTCCCACTTTCTCTCTGTAAATCAAAACAGGGCACAACTCACAACCTGGAACTTCCCTCCCCACTCTCTCCGTTAACTTTTCTCCCGTCATTGTGTCTCTACTGCCAGCCAGGACAGGAAATAGAAATGGGTTGAGAGAATGACGGGGTGTCAATCCTCGTCTCCACATCTCCCTGCAGCCCTTCTCTTCTTCAGAAGGCCAGATTAAGAGATTAGAGAGCAAGGCGAAGCGGTAAAGCTGGCTAATTCTCACCCAGACACAGAGAGCTAAACTAGCTAAACTACCCCGAGCCCCATGGACGCTCCCTGCACAGCGACATCTGTGATGGGATAGAGCATGTTCCCTTTACTCTCCAGGGTAGCACGGAACCAACAGCCTTCATCCTCAATGCATTACTATCATGGGAACTTTGGTGTATTATTGTCAGTTTCTCTCCATTGCGTTCTCTTGCTCTTTCAGACTGGTCCTGGTTTCTTTGACCCAAGCCAGCACCATGGGCTGAATCATTGTATTGTCCTACAGAACATTCATGTCGGTGGGATATTTGCACATAAATTCAGGTTATGTGAGTGAGTGCATTTCAAGTTGTGATTCAATGTGATTTGGCCCTATGTCAGTTGAGTAGGCATACACATTGATGATGACCGAACAACCAAAACCTTTCTATTTTTGCTCCTTTCCTCAATGAATAAAACAGCATAAAATAACTTTGAAGATTTTTTTTTTAATGCAGACCCTAATGAATCAGTTGAGTATGTCAGCTCACAATAAAGTAAATATTGCTATAATGTTGGTATAGTATTGAATTGTCCTAATGGAGACATGCATATCACTTATGTGAGGAAGTACAGAGATTCATTTTGGCCATTTGGGAAAGTAGAAAACAAAAGAAAACAATGAGCTACCGGTCATCGTCATGGGAAATAGGATTCCCCAATAGCACATAGTAACGCACAGATTTTTATCTGAACTTTTTACAATTCAGAGACCAAAAGCTTGCCACCGCCATCCATCTCAGTAAGGGAAAGGGAAATGAGAGAAAAATAGAGAAGGGGAAAGAGAGAGAGAGAGGGAGGAAAATAATAATGGAATAGAGAAGGCGTGATCTGGGTGCCTGCTCTCCAGTCGGCAGAGGACAATGCAAAGCTGGAAGAGTGGGAGCATGGTGCCAGGGGGGAATGGAGTGCCACATCGTTCCCCCACGAGCAGGGCCGGTCTGGAGGGAGATGAGGGGTGTGTTGGTGTGTGTGCACGCGTGCATGCTTGTGTTTATGAGAGATGGACAGTGTACATCGGTGTGCTTTCTGTGTTAGGTAATGTTGTGCATGTATGTATGTGTGAGACGTGGGGTGGGGAGAGATGGTGGAGAGGGAGGGAGAGTCCCAGTTGCAGTTTGCATCTTAAATTCCTCAACATCTGTTCTGCTGAGCTCGGAAGTAGGAGCTGGTTATTTAAGTGTGTGTGTGTGTGTGTGTTCTGCGTCCTGCTACCGGACCTTTAATGAGAGGTAGACAGAGACTCATTTTCAACAATAACACCAGGTAACCTGTAGTGCTCTCAGACACACCAAGAGAATACAAACAGTACCATTCTACACCACGACACTGGGATCACCTCAGTAACAGAGTCCACAACCCCCTTGACAAACAGACAGACCAGAAACTGGAGTTATTTTCTATGTATTGACTGATTATCTAATTTCTGTCCCTAAATCAACTGTTTAACACATAAGTGTGGTAGTGTGTAAGCCTATTTGTGTGTGTGTGTGTGCGTGAGCTAGAGTGGGTGAGAGACGCAACGATAGATGTGTGTGTACGTGAGTTCACATCTGTATGTGAAATTACGGGCAAAGTTTTAACCATGAAATATTCAGCTGCTTTGTGTTCTGTCTCCTGAGTGACTGTGACAGAGAGAGTTCCTGCCATGTTCACACACAAATGCACACACACACACACACACACACACACACACACACACACACACACACACACACACACACACACACACACACACACACACACACACACACACACACACACACACACACACACACACACACACACACACACACACACACACACACACACACACACACACACAACTCTGGGCAAATCTTATGCCACCTCAACACCAGACCTCTGCCAAACAGACCCAGTGTCAAATCCATACCCTCCACCTGCCATCCCTATGCCACACACACGCCAACCTCGTGCCCCCTTAATGGCAGTCCTATATCAATCCTATGCCAGAGCACCCACCACCACCCCTCCTCTCTCCCAATCTGGTATGTGCGTATGTAAATCACTTGTTCTGTGGGGGTTTAAGACACCTGACTATCTGTACGGAGCTGAGAAGGTCAAAAGTCACTAGTGAGCTTGGATTCCAGGCAGATCAGATCTGTCGTTCCGTTCTCCTTCAGTGGAGGCAATTAGCCCTGAGACCTCCACTGAAGCTCTAGTAAATCCCTCATTTCAGGGTTCAGCTTCCTGCTGCTGTCACCCGCTTCCCGCTCAATCTCTGTCTGTCTGTCACTCCATCTCCCACCAATCCTCTCGCCCCTCTCTCTCTCGGTCTCTCTTTCCCTCTCTCCTGATGCCTGCTGGCACTTTGGAAGCAGTGCCCCTCCAATCCCTGTGCCCCCTTCCCCCTCCTCTGGATGCCAGCCGACGGCCCTCACAGTGTGGCATGCCATCTGCTGCCCCCCCCGCAGACAGCTACCCACAATTCCCCTCTGCCTTAGCCCTGCGCTACAGCAGAACAGGAGGCTTTCGCACAGATCACTTCACCCCTGATGCCCCCGCCAGAAATGAGGGGTGCTGGGGGGGCACGCACGCACAAAATTCTCAAGCTTACACTCTCTCTTTCTTACACAGTCTCTCACACGCACGTTTATATTGTACCCCATACATATTAAAACAGGTGAAACAGGCCGCATACATGATTCCATTTTGCAAAGCTGCATGAAGCATGCACACACATGCTGCATTTGGGTTGTCCACGAGAAGGAGTTGAGTGTGATTTGTGATGGGGATTTTGATTGTGATCTGGATCTTTCTGTTATTTAGATTCGGTAGGGCAGAGAGAGAGAGAGAGAGAGAGAGAGAGAGAGAGAGAGAGAGAGAGAGAGAGAGAGAGAGAGAGAGAGAGAGAGAGAAAAAGCTGGTCTTCCATCCATCTTGTGTGGGTAAGGAGCCTCGCGGCTGGCACTCTATCCATCAGTGATCGCAACATTAACTCTGGATCAGAACCAACATCCCCCACATTCTCTACGTCTTTACACCCTTCTCTCTCCTCTTCTCACTTCTCTTTTTGTCACCCCTTTTATGAATTGATCCTCTTTACTCTTTTTTTCTCACTCATCTTCTGCCTATATGTCCCCTCTTCTTCTCCCTCCCTGCATCTCCTCCTCTGCTCTCATCTCCTCCCTGCTTCTCTCCTCTCTTTGTCTCTCCCAGTTGATGTTAATAATTTAACTCCTGAGCTGCTGCAGACCTGGCTCCTCTCCAGGCCTCTGATTGTAGATGTGTGTATGTATGAGTGTGTGGCCGGGCATGTGTGTGGGATGTGGAAAAGAGAGAGAGACATGGGGTGGGGAAAGAGAGAGGCAGAGATATAGAGAGAGGCAGAGAGAGAGAGAGGCAGAGAGAGAGAGAGGCAGAGAGACAGAGAGAGAGAGAGATTAGGGTATGTTAGGTTGTGTGCATGGGGCCAAGGGTTTACAGTGGCTTGCGAAAGTATTCACCCCCCCTTGGCATTTTTCCCGACTTCATTGCCTTACAGCCTGGAATTAAAATATATTTTTGGGGGGGTTTGTATCATTTGATTTACACAACATGCCTACCACTTTGAAAATGCAAAATATTTTTTTATCGTGAAACAAACAAGAAATAAGACAAAAGAACAGAGAACTTGAGCGTGCATAACTATTCACCCCCCCCCCCCCAAGTTAATACTTTGTAGAGCCACCATTCCTCAAGGCAAAACTGCTCCAGCTCCTTCAAGTTGGATGGGTTCTGCTGGTATACAGCGATCTTTAAGTCATACCACAGATTCCCAATTGGATTGATGCTTCTACACCTGCATTGCTTGCTGTTTGGGGTTTTAGGCTGGGTTTCTGTACAGCACTTTGAGATATCAGCTGATGTACGAAGGCCTATATAAATACATTGGATTTGATTTGATTGATGTCTGGACTTTGACAAGGCCATTCCAAGACATTTAAATGTTTCCCTTAAACCACCAGAGTGTTGCTTTAGCAGTATGCTTAGAGTCATTGTCCTGCTGGAAGGTGAACCTTTGTCCAATTCTTAAATCTTTGGAAGACTGAAACAGGTTTTCCCTCAAGAATTCCCCTATATTTAGCGGCATCCATCCTTCCTTCAATTCTGACCAGTTTCCCAGTCCCTGCCGATGATAGGCTAATTGATAGGCTAATTGACATCATTTGAGTCAATTGGAGGTTTACCTGTGGATGTATTTCAAGGCCTACCTTCAAACTCAGTGCCTCTTTGCTTGACATTGTGGGAAAAATCTAAAGAAATCAGCCAATACCTCAGAAAGAAAATTGTAGACCTCCACAAGTCTGGTTCACCCTTGGGAGAAATTTCCGAAACACCTGAAGGTACCATGTTCATCTGTACAAACAATAGTACGCAAGTATAAATACTAAATACTATGGGACCACGCAGCCGCTTAGGAAGGAGATGTGTTCTGTCTCCTAGAGATGAATGTACTTTGGTGCGAAAAGTGCAACTCAATCCCAGAACAACAGCAAAGGACCTTGTGAAGATGCTGGTGGAAACAGGTAAAAAAAGTATCTATAGCCACAGTAAAACTAGCCGTATATCGACATAACCTGAAAGGCCGCTCAGCAAGGAAGAAGCCACTGCTCCAAAACCGCCATTAAAAAAAGTCAGACTACGGTTTGCAACTGCACATGGGGACAAATATCATACTTTTTGGAGAAATATCCTCTGGTCTGATGAAACAAAAATAGAACGTTTTGGCCAAAATGACCTTCGTTATGTTTGTAGGAAAAAGAGGGAGGCTTGCAAGCCAAAGAACACCATCCCAACCGTGAAGCACGGGAGTGGCAGCATCATGTTGTGGGGGTGATTTGTTGCAGGAGGGACTGGTGCAATTCACAAATAGATGGCATCATGAGGGGAAATTATGTGGAAATATTGAAGCAACATCTCAAGACATCAGTCAGGAAGTTAAAGCTTGGTCGTAAATGTGTCTTCCAAATGGACAAAATGGCTTATGTCCATTACATGAAATCCAAATAAAAATCTATTTAAATTACAGGTTGTAATGCAACATAATAGGAAAAACGCCAAGGGGGATGAATAATTTTGCAAGGCACTGTACCTCCTTACAGTTCCACCTGGTCACTTTGAGGCGCCGCTCTCGGTCACTGCGTCTCTGCGTTCTGTCATTGGCATTCCTGCATGCTTCCTCTGATTGGACACGGACAAAAGCTTCCACAAGAGCGAGTGGGCAGCAAGGCACGAGGAGGGATGATGCCAATATCAAATGAATTTCTAAAGCCCTGAGACTGCCCCATAGAGCGGTACAAAACCATAGCTAATTTCACATTGCATTATGGCCTGATCTGCATAGTAAACCGACATGTGCAAGGTCACGCACTACACACTACCATGTTGAAATTGAACCAGGCCCTTTCACACATACTGTACATAAAACACACACTAACCAATGGGTTCACACACACCAAACCTGCACTGTCATTAATGTAAGAGCTGGAGGGAGGTCAGTGTACCAACAGACGGTGTATGTGTGTGTTTTCGGCATGGTGAGTGTACGTCCATGCACATGCGCTAGCTTCTAACTGCTAATATGTGTGTGCACCCATACGTGTATGAGTAGAGTGTGTGCATGCAAATGGGAGTGGAACACACACACACACACCCACACATATACACACTCTGTTGTGTTGACAGGTGGCTCCAGTAAAGAGGTGGTCCCTGAGCTGGGCTCTGCCTGTCTCTGGCTGAGAGAGAGAGAGGAATAAAAAGCTCCCAGCAGCTGTCGCCCTAATTCCTCTAACACGCTGCTTGTGCTCTGATTATAAAACAGATCTGGCCCCTCATTTACTCCTGACACCAGCTAATGCTCTATATCTCAATCACTCCGGCCCTGCTAGCCACTGCCCTGCCAGGACACTCGCACTTACATGTTTATAGTATCAGCACATCGCACAAACCCAAATTACAGAACCATATACATCATGTGAAGGAAAGGCATCATCCTCAGACATCGACAGACTGATACAGATTTTGATAGACACAAAGAACACACACATGCCTGCACGCGCACACGTGCACACACACACCTCCATAGAGTTCAGCCATATTAGAGTGATGACTCAGAGTGTTGGCTGAGCCACACCTCCTGGAGTTGAGCCCATTCATCTACCCATAAGGCAACAGGGCAGGCTAGCATATGTACAGATGACCCCACTGGTGATCCACGGTCAGACTGCAATTGGTGAGACTGTGATTGGCTTAAAGGGAAATTTCACTGCTGCTCTATTTCACTATATATGCTATATATGCCCATTAATATGTTACTAACATATCATATGTGTCATAAAATGTAGAATTTCCTCACAACATGCAAATACGAGAGTTTTTTTTTTTTTTACCTTGTCAGCTCAGGGATTAGATCCAGCAACCTTTCGGTTACTGGCCCAACACTAACCACTAGGCTACCTGCACAGCCAAACCTTTCCCACCCTTGCAGTCAGTTCTTTGGCATAGGGGAGAGAGGCTGTTAATACACTATTCTAGCCTTTTCACTGTATAGGTGGCAGTGCTTGTCTACTCCACAGCACAACTGTAGGTGCTCATACACAACAATACACGACTATACTGTCTACAAGGCAAACCCCACCTCAAACTTTTCACAAATAAAAAAAACAAATACCAGTCTACTGTACCCTTTTTTTGTTTAAAGATGAACATAGTTGATTGTACGGTTACACATCCTCGTGTTCAGTCTTCGTGTTTTACACATCCTCGTGTTCAGTCTTCGTGTTTTACACATCCTCGTGTTCAGTCTTCGTGTTTTACACATCCTCGTGTTCAGTCTTCGTGTTTTACACATCCTCGTGTTCAGTCTTCGTGTTTTACACATCCTCGTGTTCAGTCTTCGTGTTTTACACATCCTCGTGTTCATCTTCGTGTTTTACACATCCTCGTGTTCAGTCTTCGTGTTTTACACATCCTCGTGTTCAGTCTTCGTGTTTTACACATCCTCGTGTTCAGTCTTCGTGTTTTACACATCCTCGTGTTCAGTCTTCGTGTTTTACACATCCTCGTGTTCAGTCTTCGTGTTTTACACATCCTCGTGTTCAGTCTTCGTGTTTTACACATCCTCGTGTTCAGTCTTCGTGTTTTACACATCCTCGTGTTCAGTCTTCGTGTTTTACACATCCTCGTGTTCAGTCTTCGTGTTTTACACATCCTCGTGTTCAGTCTTCGTGTTTTACACATCCTCGTGTTCAGTCTTCGTGTTTTACACATCCTCGTGTTCAGTCTTCGTGTTTTACACATCTTCGTGTTCAGTCTTAATGTCTTTCCATGAGACTTGCAGTAGAAACAAATATTCTGCAAGAGGTCCAAGCAGTGGGTGGGGAAGAAAGTGTATGAGAGGCTTGTACACCTGGCTATGGAGTTCAGAAAGGACCAGACGGTTGTCTACAAGGAGCCTGAATCACAGCTCCCCAAACTCAACATCTCTGCCAACATCGGCACAGTGCCAAAGCCTGCTAAACCAGCTGCCCTTACCCAACACAAGGAGAGGTTCACCAGCTGAATAACATTCTGGAACCTACCTGGAACCAACACAACATCCATATTCAGTTGGACTGATGTTGTAGTGTAATTATGAATGCCTATTATGCTCACCACTGCATTGTGGTATAGATAGTGGTAGCTTGTTGTACATATGTATAGAATTGTGTTTTATATAATATTTTTTACAAGTGTACTGACAAGTGACTAAATGGTTCCAGCTGCATCAGAAACCAATAAAGTGTTGACCTTAACTTCTGGATCAATTCATTGTGATATTCATGAAATGTAAACTCCTAGAAAAAAATGGGCTCTTCAGCTGTTTTTTATATTTTACCTTTATTTAACTAGGCAAGTCAGTTAAGAACAAATTCTTATTTTCAATGGCGGCCTGGGAACAGTGGGTTAACTGCCTTGTTCAGGGGCAGTACGACAAATTTTTACCTTGTCAGCTCGGGGATTTGATCTTGCAACCTTCCGGTTACTAGTCCAACGCTCTAACCACTAGGCTACCTGCCCCCGTTTCCGTTCAGCAACCTTTTGGGTTCCATGTACAACTGGAGACCGAGGTGAGCTTACACAGCAGTATGCAGCAACAGTTATGGCGATGTATGACATACAATGTCCTCCGTAAGTATTGAGAGAGTGAAGCATTTGGATCTATACTCCAAAAGTTTGGATTGGAAATCAAACAATGACTATGAGGTTAAAGTGCAGCTTTAATTTGAGGGTATTTTCATCCATATCGGGTGAAGCGTTTAGATATTACAACACTTTTTGTATATTTATACCCCTATTTTAGGGGACAACATTTTTTGGGAGAAATTCACTTGTGACTGTTTGTTTTGGTTGTGTTTCGGATCATTTTGTGCCCAATAGAAATGAATGGTAAATAATCTATTGTGTCATTTTGAAGTCACTTTTATTGTAAATAAGAATAGAATAGTTTCTAAACACTTCTACATTAATGTGGATGCTACCATGATTATGGATATTCCTGAATGAATCTTGAATGATAAGTGAGAAAGTTAGACGCACAAATATCATAGCCTTAAGACATGCTAACCTCTAACCATTACAATAACAGGAGAGGTTAGCATTTTGGTATTTGTGCATCTGTAACTTTCTCACGCATCAATATTCACGATTCATTCAGGATTATCAGTAATAATGGTAGCATCCACATTCATATAGAAACGTTAAGAAACATATTGTATTCTTAATTATAATAAAAGAGACTCCAAAATGAAACAATACATTATTTACCATTCATTTCTATTGGACACAGTTGGTAGGCAGTGGGGGGAGGGAGGAAGGTCAGGTCAGGTGCTGTGACGTGGCTAGCCCAGTAGGGGGCAGAGGTGTGAAGGCTGGGAGTAGTTGGAAGTCAAACCAGACCTCACCGTGTCACACTGCACACAATGTGTCACCACCCTCTGACAAAGAGGGGAAGAGAGGGATGGTAAAAGAAAGGATGGACTGCAAGTGTGTTTATGTGGTCCTTCTGTAGCTCAGTTGGTAGAGCATGGCGCTTGTAACGCCAGGGTAGTGGGTTCGATCCCCGGGACCACCCATACGTAGAATGCATGCACACATGACTGTAAGTCGCTTTGGATAAAAGCGTCCGCTAAATGGCATATATTATTATATATATTATGTGTGTACTTGGCCTTCTCAGTGCTGATGTGTTTATTTATTTATTTTATGAATTGATGAAAGTATTCAAACGTTTGTTTGTAAATGAGTACAATTATATGGTGTTGGTGTGACTGTGTGCATTATGTGTGTTAGATTGTTTGTATGTTCGACACAGCACATCTCTGGGTGTGTGTGTGTGTGTGTGTGTGTGTGTGTGTGTGTGTGTGTGTGTGTGTGTGTGTGTGTGTGTGTGTGTGTGTGTGTGTGTGTGTGTGTGTGTGTGTGTGTGTGTTTGTATGTTCGACACAGCACATCTCTGGGTGTGTGTGTGTGTGTGTGTGTGTGTGTGTGTGTGTGTGTGTGTGTGTGTGTGTGTGTGTGTGTGTGTGTGTGTGTGTGTGTGTGTGTGTGAAATCCTATTTTATTTCCTCTTTCTTCTCTCTCTATCCCCTGAATTTGTCTCCTGGGACTCACTTGGCATCACTCCTCACTTTTTATTCTCGCTCCGCAAACTGCTGCTGTCTGAGCACAAGCTGGCACACCACACACACACACACTCCCTGGCACACACTAAAACACAGACACTTACTTAAGATCCCACCCATGCACATCTACACACACACACACACACACACACACACACACACACACACACACACACACACACACACACACACACACACACACACACACACACACACACACACACACACACACACACACACACACACACACACACACACACACACACACACTCTCCCTGGCACACTAAAAACACAGACACTTACTTACAGATCTACACACACTTTCAATTGTAAACCACACACTCATTCTTTCAAGCTCACAGATAAAGAACAAGCTGTATTTTGACATGCAATCTCCAAATACAAACACCACCAAATACAAGTTCCATCAAAGACATTAACAGAAATATACAGACATCTATGCAAGCCCATGATGCGTGTACAGACTGAGGTAATACACACAAACAGTTCATCAGTGACAACAGCACATACAGAATCAGTGCCACTCAGAATACCAATGGAGACAGATAGAACGTAAGCACACACACACACACACACACACACACACACACACACACACACACACACACACACACACACACACACACACACACACACACACACACACACACACACACACACACACACACACACACACACACACACACACACACACACACACACACACACACACACACACATCCTGTAAAAAGGAGAAGGTTCCACACGTTCACAAGCACACAAAAAAAAAACTGTCACAAGTGCTCACACAGTCAGCCACACAAACACTCTCCCACAAACACGGACTGGCAGGCAGACGAGAGAAACTTCAAAAAGCAACAAATAAATAAATAAAAGACAAGTATGTTAGAGATGAATTAATAACATGGAGAGATGCAAACAGGAAACAAGAGCAAGAGAGAGAGGGAGTGAGAGTGAAGACCGAGACAGCTGGGGAGGGTAGACCCCCATCTCACTTTCCTATTGAGCCTAATACCAATACTCACAGCTGTTGAAACTTAATAGACAGCAGGAACTACATTATTCACTGCATACACAACTAGCAGAAGCTCTAGTTAAACTGAACATTTGAATGTGGGGTTGTGAGTACTGTAGGTACTGACTACATGTACCTGTGTGTATAGTATAAGTGTACGTAAGTTTGAGCGACAGTATGAGTGTTCATGAGTGCGTCCTATTTCACCCGTTTTTTAAAATTTCCTTCCCTCTCTCTTTTTTGGGGACGGGAGAGAGTAGTGTGATCGCAGTATGCAAATGAAATGGTTATTACCGCATTGCTCATCAAGCAGCGCGGAGCAGACATTAATAGGCTGATGAATATGCATGTGAATTTGTTAATTAAGTTAATTATTCTGCTGAAAATGCATTCGTCTTCCAAGGACATCTTCCCCAGGATTCCAACCACCTCTTCTCATTAGTCATGTGATATTTTACACTGGGCCTGGCTGGCGCCGGGACAAGTTGGGTCTGGGGTCAGGGGGGGTCAGGGTGCAGCACACACTACATATAGCATGAGGCTTAAGTCTACTTAATAACAGTAACGACATTGTCAGAAAGGAGAATAATGACCTCAGATAATTTGTTATGTATTGAAAACTATGCTTTTCACATTTGGTCATGAGAGAGAGTTTAACTTGACCGATATATTTGATCAAAACATACACCTGCCTTTTGTGATCAGGTTTTCCCCTCCATCTCTATTTCTCCTCCTCCCTCCATCTCTCCTCTTTTCCAGTCTGGTAATTCCCTTTCTCTCCTGGTTTTCCTCTAATTGCTTATTAAAACCCTCTTAAATGAACTTTTTGTGCCAACTTTCCAACACATTAATTAATTGGTGTAGCCAATTAAGTGTCGCTGTGCAAATGAGCTTCAGCACAAATGGTCCTGCAGGGCCACCCCCCAACAGTCTGCCATCCCAGCAGCCCCTGCTCCCTTAAAGAGGCAGACCTGAGTGAGAAATAGAAAGTGGCAGAGCCATGGGTGACAACGGTCACTTTTATCCACCGGAAATGTGGGATTATGCAGTGACTTTACTTGGTCGATGGAGCTTTCTATTGACTCACCCCAGTCTTAACCCCCCCCTCAAACACTGAACGCTGATCGGTTTCTCTCATCTCTTGTCTATGCTTGGTCGATGGAGCTTTCTATTGACTCTCCCCAGTCTTAACCCCCCCTCAAACACTGTGAACGCTGATCGGTTTCTCTCATCTCTGTCTATACTTGGTCGATGGAGCTTTCTATTGACTCACCCCAGTCTTAACCCCCCCCTCAAACACTGAACGCTGATCGGTTTCTCTCATCTCTGTCTATACTTGGTCGATGGAGCTTTCTATTGACTCACCCCAGTCTTAACCCCCCCCCCCCCCCCCAAACACTGTGAACGCTGATCGGTTTCTCTCATCTCTGTCTTTACTTGGGTCGATGGAGCTTTCTATTGACTCTCCCCAGTCTTAACCCCCCCCCCCCCAAACACTGTGAACGCTGATCGGTTTCTCTCATCTCTGTCTTTACTTGGGTCGATGGAGCTTTCTATTGACTCTCCCCAGTCTTAACCCCCCCCCCCAAATACTGTGAACGCTGATCGGTTTCTCTCATCTCTGTCTATACTTGGTCGATGGAGCTTTCTATTGACTCACCCCAGTCTTAACCCCCCCAAACACTGTGAACGCTGATCGGTTTCTCTCATCTCTGTCTAGTGGTTCGACTAGCGATTCTGTTACTGTCTTCCTGTGGCTGTTACTCATTATTGATGAAACGGCGAACAAGAAACTGTGGCACCATTTTGGCTGTGAACTATAAACTGAGGAGGATTAGTATTTGGTGTTTAAAACAGCAATAAAGCACTCTGCTGCAGCAGTAAAACATATATATCACTGGAGGAATAAAGTCAACGGGGTTTTCAAAGAGCCCATCAATAAATATGTAGAATATTCCATATCTGGAACGACTGACACACAATTTGGTTGCAAAGATGGTGAGAAGAGACAGCTAATTAAACATTGTGCTACATTTTCACCGTGTGGCCTGAGTTGAATTCATAATTCAGACGTTTTCCAACGTTTATAACTGTGTCTTAGCCATGAGCGCCCTTAGCGGCGTTGGCAGAAAGCAGATGTTTCTGTTTACAGTATTTTTGGATACAGTATTTTTCAACCTAACTTCCGTTTCCCCCGGAAAAAAGGAAGTAAGGACTCCTCAACGCTATAGGTTAAGCCATGAGAGGAGTGGTTCGCTGTAAGTGTTCAGCCATTAATAAACAAAATGTTGCAATTTTGCTGGTCATGCAACTCTATATGGGCTTTGAACGTGACACCTGCTTAGCAGCGATGCCTGTTCCCTTCTCTGTGTTCCAGTGGTGTGTGCGTATCTGTGCGTGCGTATATATAACTATGTCTTAGCTCTGGGGCCGCAGGAGTCTGTCTCCGCTCCCTGAATCTACACAGCCTTGGATCAAAGAGCCTCAGTCATCAAACTAAACATCAAACTCTAGCAGGGCACAGGAGGAAACTGTGGCCCAGACACAAGCAAACACTCAGGAGGAACAACAAGCATAAGCAACAACAAAAATACACACACACACACACACCATATTCCAGACAAACATATAAAAGTATCTTGGTCTACTGCTCTATGGGTACAAAATCATTACTTGTGGTAGAATTAAGCAATAAGGCCAGGGGGGGGGTGGTATATGGCCAATATACCACGGCTAAGGGCTGTTCTTATACACAATGCAACGTGGAGTGCCTGGATACAGCCTTTAGCCGTGGTATATTGACCATTTACCACAAACCTCAGAGGTGCTTTATTGCTATTATAGACTGGTTACCAACATAATTAGAGCAGTAAAAATACATGTTTTGTCATACCCAGGATATATGGTCAAATATACCACAGCTGTCAGCCAATCAGCATTCAGGGCTCGAACCACCCAGTTTATAATATTTCTTATTCCTCCAGAACCATATAAAAAAGAAGCATGTGGAACAAGCTGTGGGATGAAACCTATGACGACAATCAAAATGGAGGGTCTTAGCACAGACATAGTGTATGGGTTGTCTGGATGGGCCATACTGAGTATGAGAATCAAAATGGAGGGTCTTAGCACAGACATAGTGTATGGGTTGTCTGGATGGGCCATACTGAGTATGAGAATCAAAATGGAGGGTCTTAGCACAGACATAGTGTATGGGTTGTCTGGATGGGCCATACTGAGTATGAGAATCAAAATGGAGGGTCTTAGCACAGACATAGTGTATGGGTTGTCTGGATGGGCCATACTGAGTATGAGAATCAAAATGGCAGGGTGCCACTTTTATGGGCATTCCCTGATTGATGGTAAAACCTTGTCTACCCCAGCTCCTCAATGTATTCCTCTTGTCTCTAAGACTTGGCACTGGCATGTCCACTACTTCTCCTGTGGCAGCTCCCCGTGGGCATTTTCACTATCATATAAAGCCCCTATAGGACAGACACACACACACACACACACACACACACACACACACACACACACACACACACACACACACACACACACACACACACACACACACACACACACACACACACACACACACACACACACACACACGGGAATGGACAAACAGACATATATATGCGCACGCACACACACACACACACACACAACCCTCTCAGTCACACACTCTGCATTTGGGGCAGGTGAGCCCCCCACCATCACCACTCATAAAGGATCACTCACCCAGAGGGCTCAGCTGGGCCTGTGTCTGGCTGGTGGGGCAGGGGGTAAGCGTGTCTGTACGTGTGCCAAATGTAGAACTAGTCTGTGGGCAAAATAGGGCGAGAGAAGAACTCAACACCAACACACACAGCCTGCCATTAGACTGTTCAGCCCCACCTCTACATTTGCCCCATTCTTTACTTCCTCCTGTTCATTAGGCTACATGGGCTAGAATGATGTCCAGCAAAAACAAATTGGGCTTATTTAAGTTATTAGTTTAGTCCTTTTTTAAAATCAAACAAACACATGGTAAAGCCATAAAAAAACATTGAGCATGACATCCAGACATACCCTCCAGGATAACACGCATTCACAATCTGATACTACGTCAGCTTCGCATAAGATTCAATACAACATGGGTTCACAAGCACATTATTAACATTCAACCTGGACTATCACCTCCCAGTCCCAGAAACAACACGACCAAGGAAAGAGTGTCCGGATTCTCTTAACGTTTTCACTTCTACCAGTGATTCCAGCAAGCATTTGTTCATAAGATGCCACGTCCAGCATTGAGTGGCATGGCTGTCCCAATGTAGAAGGATCAATCTAGAATCTGTAATGATACCAACAGTGATCAGTGAAAATTCCTTATTTGATACATTAGGTAATTATGTTGTCACCGAAGAGATGAAACCGGGATCGTTGATTCTGACCATTCTCCCAAATGTTTCAGAATATCTTTCCAGAAACTTAGCTACGCATTCCTATATAGCCTGTAAGGATGTCCCTGTGTCAAATGTACATTTCCAGCACAGATTATTGTCGACAAAACCCATTTATGAAGCCTTGTTGGAGTCCAATATAACCTCATGTATGTAGTATCTTGTATTGAGTGACCTTCCCCTGGGCTTCCCTTATGTTCCTCCCTGAGTTAGACAAACTCTTTAACCAGGTATCATCCACACTTTCACGATTTCCAGCTACTTTTGAATTGCAACCAAATGTTTAAGCCGTGGAGTTAAGAAAATGACAGACCATCTATTACAGTTTCGGCCTTTGCTCTTCCTCTCATGACTGAGCATCCATAGCATGCTGTAGGTATTAATTGCGTACATGATGTACCGTTTTGCATTTACGTTGGGAGTCTATGAGATACAGTTTTGGCCTATCCAAATGACGCACCAGTCAATTGCTTATGTAATGTGCTCTTGACGATTCAAGTGTTGTCTTTGTCACGGTAAATAACATGGGTTCTCACGCTTCCCGCCTCATCAAAATGTGCTAATGGCCGTGCTGCCCATAAAGTGCTGGACAGGACAACAGTATTTTTTTAAAGACAAATAGTCTGTGGTTACAACCAAATAAACCGTGTTACCGTCTGGATAAAATATAGGTAGGTCTAGGCTGGATAACGTTTAAGGTTTTTGCGCACCATTTTTTATTGCTACCGAAATGGGTTTGGTGTCTCAGAATTGTCTAACGACTCTTTTCATGTGAATGCCCCCAGTGCCCCCACAGGAGGCATATGCGGAGCCGGCGTCTTCCACACAGTCCTTGCAACCTAATGTGCCAGTGCCACCCAGAAGACTAAACCCCATCCCTGTCCCTCAGGGTCCAAACATTGCCCTCCCTAGACTACGGAGGTCCCAACGGGTTGTCAACCTAAATTCGGAAGAGCGCGCAGGTTCCGTTTCTTATTCCCCTAGGACAAAGATGGGCAGCACCCTCTGTTGGACTGGTGTTAGTGAACGAGACCAGGCCTACTGAGAAGACACCCCAGTATAAGCGAAGGAGACGGAACAGGACCAGGGTGTGTCCTCCTCCGCTCTCATATGTAAGCAAAACTGTTTAAATGGATCTTCTCTTTTCTCAGTTGGCTAACTTATTTCATTTGGCTACTTCAATATTTGAACTATATGAGCCTAATTTTCAGATATCGATACTTATGTTGAATGTGTCGTGGATTTGTCTAACCCCTTGCTATCTCTTCCACAGGGTATACCTACAGCACATTCAAGGCAAGGCACAGGACAGAGACAGTCCAGCTCACTGGCCGCTCCACGGTCACAGTCAGTGGACACGAATGGACATCAACCTACTATGGGTAACGGCCCAGCTCCAGGCTAACACTGAGCTGCAGCTAGCCTGGCATATCCAACACCTTATTCTGTCAGTGGACAACAGAATAACACCTTGAGCGAACTCCCAGTAATCACAACTGAAATAGAGGATATATCTCAATTTAAAGCAATGTACAGTTGAAGTCGGAAGTTTACATACACTTTAGCCAAGTACATTTAAACTCCGTTTCTCACCATTCCTGACATTTAATCAGAGTAAAAATTCCCTGTTTTAGGTCAGTTAGGATCACCACTTTTTATTTTAAGAATGTGAAATGTCAGAATAATAGTTGAGAGAATAATTTATTTAAGCTTTTATTTCTTTAATCACATTCCCAGTGGGTCAGAAGTTTACATATACTCAATTAGTATTCGGTAGCATTGCCTTCAGATTGTTTAACTTGGGTCAAACGTTACGGGTAGCCTTCCACAAGCCTCCCACAATATATTGTGTGAATTTTGGTCCATTCCTCCTGACAGAGCTGGTGTAACTTAGTGCTCACACACACTTTTTCAGTTCTGCCCACAAATTGTCTATAGGATTGAGGTCAGGGCTTTGTGATGGCCACTCCAATACCTTGACTTTGCTGTCCTTAAGCCATTTTTCCACAACTTTGGAAGGATGCTTGGGGTCATTGTCCATTTGGAAGACCCATATGCGACCAAGCTCTAAATTCCTGACTGATGTCTTGAGATGTTGCTTCAATATATCCACATAATTTTCCTACCAATGATGTCATCAATTTCGTGAAGTGCACCAGTCCCTCCTGCAACAAATCACCCCCACGACATGATGCTGCCACTCCCGTGCTTCACGGTTGGGATGGTGTTCTTTGGCTTGCAAGCCTCCCCCTTTTTCCTTCAAACATAACGATGGTCATTATGGTCAAACAGTTCTATTTTTGTTTCATCAGACCAGAGGACATTTCTCCAAAAAGTACGATCTTTGTCCCCATGTGTAGTTAACAAACCGTAGTCTGGCTTTTTTTTATGGCGGTTTTGGAGCAGTGGCTTCTTCCTTGCTGAGCGGCCTTTCAGGTCATGTCAATATAAGACTCTGTTTACTGTGGATATAGATACTTTTGTACTGGTTTCCTCCAGCATCTTCACAAGGTCCTTTGCTGTTGTTCTGGGATTGATTTACACTTTTCGCACCAAAGTATGTTAATCTCTAGGAGACAGAACGCATCTCCTTCCTGAGCAGTATGATGGTTGCATGGTCCCATAGTGTTTATACTTGTGTACTATTGTTTGTACAGATGAACACGGTACCTCCAGGCGTTTAGAAGGACAAACCACTTGTGGAGGCCTAAAAAAAAAATTGGAGGTCTTGGCTGATTTATTTTGAATTTCCCATGATGTCAAGCAAAGAGGCACTGAGTTTGAAGGTAGTTCTTGAAATACATCCACAGGTACAATTGACTCAAATGATGCCAATTAGGCTATCAGAAGCTTCTAAAGCCACATCATTTTCTGGAATTTTCCAAGCTGTTCAAAAGCAGTCAACTTAGTGTATGTAAACTTCTGACCCACTGGAATTGTGATACAGTGAACTATAAGTGAAATAATCTGTCTGTAAACAATTGTTGGGAAAATGACTTGTGTCATGCATAAAGTAGATGTCCTAACCAACTTGCCAAAACTATAATTTGTTACCAAGACATTTGTGGAGTGGTTGAAAAACAAGTTTTAATGACTCCAACCTAAGTGTATGTAAACTTCCGACTTCAACTGTAAATGTTTGCTTGCTAGCAATACAGTACTGTAAACTACATGATTAATCATATCAAGTATTCCATGAAATCTGATTTTGTATTTTAATGCAGTTTTTTTTATTTCACCTTTATTTAACCAGGTAGGCTAGTTGAGAACAAGTTCTCCTTTGCAACTGCAACCTGGCCAAGAAAGCAAAGCAGAGTTAAACATGGAATAAACAAACATACAGTAAATAATACAATAGAAAAAGTATATTTAGTGTGTGCAAATGAGGTAGGATAAGGGTGGTAAAGGCAATAAATAGGCCATAGTGGCAAAATAATTACAATATAGCAATAAACACTGGAGTGACAGATGTGCAGAAGATGAGTGTGCAATTAGAGATACTGGGGTGCAAAGGAGCAAAATAAAATAAATAACAGTATGGGGATGAGGTAGTTGGATGGGCTATTTACAGATGGGCTATGTACAGGTGCAGTGATCTGTGAGCTGCTCTGACTGCTGGTGAGGGAGATGTGAGTCTCCAGCTTCAGTGATTTTTGCAGTTCGTTCCAGTCATTGGCAGCAGAGAACTGGAAGGAAGGAAAGGCGGCCGAAGGAGGAATTGGCTTTGGGGGTGACCAGTGAAATATACCTGCTGGAGTGGGTGCTGCTACATCATTGATGTATACAGAGAAAAGAGTTGAATGAATTTTGTGTGTGTGTGTGTGTGTGTGTGTGTGTGTGTGTGTGTGTGTGTGTGTGTGTGTGTGTGTGTGTGTGTGTGTGTGTGTGTGTGTGTGTGTGTGTGTGTGTGTGTGTGTGTGTGTGTGTTAATCATTTTCTGGGGCCTGTAGTTTTTCCTGATCTGATAAGCTAACCAGGTAAAACTCTGTACCTAATATGGTATGACATGATTAATCTGTTGTATAAAAGGTGACAGCTTTGCACACTCTTAGCATTCTCTTAACCAGCTTCACCTGGAATGCTTTTCCAACCGTCTTGAAGGACTTCCCACATATGCTGAGCACTTGTTGGCTGCTTTTCCTTCACTCTGCCATCCAACTCATCCCAAACCATCTCAATTGTGTTGAGGTCGGGTGATTGTGGAGGCCAGGTCATCTGATGCAGCACTCCATCACTCTCCTTGGTCAAATAGCCCTTACACAGCCTGGAGGTTTGTTGGGTCATTGTACTTCTGAGAAACAAATGATTGTCCCACTAAGTGCAAAACAGATGGACCACAGATTGAAGGGAATGCAGCCAACAGGTGCACAGCATATGTGGGAACTCCTTCAAGACGGTTGGAAATCTATTCCAGGTGAAGCTGGTTGAGAGAATGCCAAGAGTGCACAAAGATGACATCAAGGCAAAGGGTGGCTACTTTGAATAATTTTTGAACACTTCTTTGGTTACTACATGATTCCATATGTGTTATTTCATAGTTTCGATGTCTTCACTATTATCCTACAATGTAGAAAATAGTAAAAAAATAAGAAAAACCCTTGAATGAGTAGGCATGTCCAAACTTTTGACTGGTGCTTTGTATCTTAAAGAAGGACTTGGGGGGTTCCTAAACACAGCCACTGTAGTCTGTTGAGGGGAGGACGGCTCATAATAGATGTCTGAAACCGAGTGAATAGAATCATCACATGGAAACCATGTGTTTGATAACATTCTGCTCCAGCCATTACCATGAGCCCGTTCTCCCCAATTAAGGTGCCACCAACCTCCTGTGACACACAGAGAAAGCAACATGATTGGACAGTAAAACTCACAGGGCTGAACTTGCATCATGCAGGTTTGCATCACATAGTCCTGCCCTATGCAACTGTAGGTCTAATAAAACAATTACTCACAGTCTTGTCAGCTATTGCGTTTATTAATTAATTCCAGTTAATAATTTGGGATTGAAAAAGTCTAGCCTAGTCTGCCAAATTGGAATATACCCTGAATAAAAATATAAACGCAACATGTAAAGTGTTGGTCCCATGTTTCATGGGAAACTGCAATAAAAAAATCCCAGACATTTTTCATTTGCACAAAAAGCTTTTCTCAAAAATGTGATTGACAAATTTGTTTACATCCATGTTATTGAGCATTTCTCCTTTGCCAAGATAATCCATCCACCTGACAGGTGTGGCATATAAGAAGCTGATTAAACAGCATGATCATTACACAGGTGCACCTTGTGCTGGGGACAGTAAAAGGCCACTTGAGAATGTGCACACAACAAAATGCCACAGATGTCTCAAGTTGAAGGGGCGTGCAATTGGCATGCTGAATGCATGAATGTCCACCCGAGCTATTGACAGAGAACTGAATGTTCATTTCTCTACTGCAAGCTGCTTCCAACATAATTTTAGAGAATTTGTCAGTGCATCCAACCACTCACTCTGATTGGCTGGGCCTGGTTGCCAAGTGGTTGGGCTTATGCCCTCCAAGACCCACCCATGGCTGCACCCCTGCCCAGCCATGTGAATTTCTCGAGATTGACTCATTTCCTTATATGAACTGTAACTCAGTAATATCTTTGAAATGATCTTTAAAAAAAAATCAGTATAAACCAAATTTGATCCCATTCACATTCTCACAAACAAATGGGCTATAAATGCACAACTTTACCGCTTCGTTTACCTTGGCCAGAGGGACAGCTGCTGTTTGTAGCCTACAGTTGATCAGACTGAAAAATTGTCTCGTTTCCATCCAATAAAGCATGTCAGATCACTAATGCTGCTACATTTATGTATGAGTTTTTGCTCATCGCGCTTTCTAAATAAATACCGGAAGAAAGGAGAGATTTGTGCCTGGTCCGCGCGAAACTGCAATTTCCGTGACTGATTGATCAAGACAAGCACAGAGCCCGCAGCAGCACTCGATGTTTAGTACTGAAGTTGTGCATGAGTTGTCAAATCGATAAAAATACAAAATAAAAATGGGTTATTTGCCCCTCTTTTAAAAAATGTGCGGCAATACATTTTATTAAACAAAATCAATAGTAGCGCCACACCTGATTGAGAAGTCCTGTGGTAAAGTATGCCTTTTCACACGTTTTCCAGCGTCCCTGTGTGAATGTGTATGCGTAGCCACACGTTTTCCAGCGGCCCTGTGTGTTTGTGTGAGAGAAAGATGATTCAATGTGCCACCTAGTGGCCATTCTGTATTCTAACAAGCAAAATACACTGAGCATACAAAACATTAACATCAAATCAAAGTTTCTTTGTCACGTGCGCCGAATACAACAGGTGTAGAAAAATGCTTACTTACAGGCCCTAACCAACAGTGCAATTTTTAAGTAAAAAAATAGGTATTAGGTGAACAATAGTTAAGTAAGGGGGAAAAAAACCCTGTAAAAACTGAATAGTAACAGTAGCGAGGCTACATACAGACACCAGTTAGTCAGGCTGATTGAGGTAGTATGTACATGTAGGTATGGTTAAAGTGACTATGCATATATGATGAACAGAGAGTAGCAGCAGCGTAAAAGAGCGGTTGGCGGGTGGTGGGACGCAATGCAGATATTCCGGGTAGCCAATGTCCAATTGAGGTAGTATGTACAACAATATATTGTTAAAGTGACGATGCATATATGGTAAACAGAGAGTAGCAGCAGTGTAGGGGGGGGGGGGGGGGACGACACAATGCAAATAGTCCGGTAACCATTTGATTATCTGTTCAGGAGTCTTATGGTTTGGCGGTAAAAGCTGTTGAAAAGCCTTTTGGTCCTTAGACTTGGGGCTTCGGTACAGCTTGCCATGCGGTAGTAGAGAGAACGGTCTATGACTGGGGTGGGTGGGGTCTTTGTCAATGTTTAGGGCCTTCCTCTGACACCGCCTGGTGTAGAGGTCCTGGATGGCAGGCAGCTTAGCCCCAGTGATGTACTGGGCCGTACGCAGTACCCTCTGTAGTGCCTTGCGGTCGGAGGCCGAGCAGTTGCCGTACCAGGCAGTGATGCAGCCAGTCAGGATGCTCTCAATGTTGCAGCTGTAGAACCTTTTGAGGATCTGAGGACCCATGCCACATCTTTTCAGTTTCCTGAGGGGGGATAGGCTTGGTCGTGCCTTCTTCACAACTGTCTTGGTGTGTTTGGATCATTCTAGTTTGTTGGTGATGTGGACAACAAGGAACTTGAAGCTCTCAACCTGCTCCACACCAAGGAACTTGAAGCTCTCAACCTGCTCCACTACAACCTGCTCTTTCCATGTTATAGACTGACCAGGTGAATCCAGGTAAAAACCTATGATACCTTTTTGATGTCTGTTGTTAAATCCACTTAAATCAGTATAGATGAAGGGGAACCAGGTTAAAGGATTTTTAAGCCTTGAGACAATTGAGACATGGATTGTGTATGTGTGCCATTCAGAGGGTGAATGGGCAAGACAAAAGATTTAAGTGCCTTTAACAGGGTATGGTAGTCTGTGCCAGGCGCATTGGTTTGTTTCAAGAACTGCAACGCTGCTGGGTTTTTCACACTCAAGAGTTTCCCATATGCATCAAGAATGGCCTACCACCCAAAAGACATATACACAACTGTGGGAAGCATGAGAGTCAACATGAGACAGCATCCCTGTGGAATGCTTTCGACACCTTGTAGAGTCCATGCCATGACTAATTGAGGCGGTTCTGAGGGCAAAAAGGCTACAATTCAATATTGGGAAGGTGTTCCTAATCAAATCAAATCAAATGTATTTATATAGCCCTTCTTACATCAGCTGATATCTCAAAGTGCTGTACAGAAACCCAGCCTAAAACCCCAAACAGCAAGCAATGCAGGTGTAGAAGCACGGTGGCTAGGAAAAACTCCATAGAAAGGCCAAAACCTAGGAAGAAACCTAGAGAGGAACCAGGCAAGGAGGCGTGGCCAGTCCTCTTCTGGCTGTGCAGGGTGGAGATTATAACAGAACATGACCAATATGTTCAAATGTTCATAAATGACCATGGTCAAATAATAATAATCACAGTAGTTGTTGAGGGTGCAGCAAGTCAGCACCTCAAGGGTAAATGTCAGTTGGCTTTTCGTAGCCGATCATTAAGAGTATCTCTACCGCTACTGCTGTCTCTCGAGAGTTGAAAACAGCAGGTCTGGGACAGGTAGCACGTCCGGTGAACAGGTCAGGGTTCCATAGCCGCAGGCAGAACAGTTGAAACTGGAGCAGCAGCACGGCCAGGTGGACTGGGGACAGCAAGGAGTCATCATGCCAGGTAGTCCTGAGGCACGGTCCTAGGGCTCAGGTCCTTCGAGAGAGAGACAAAAAGAGAATTAGAGAGAGCATACTTAAATTCACACAGGACACCGGATAAGACAGGAGAAGTTATCCAGATATAACAGACTGACCCTAGCCCCCCGACACATGAACTACTGCAGCATAAATACTGGAGGCTGAGACAGGAGGGGTCAAGAGACACTGTGGCCCCATCCGATGACCCCCCCCCCTTGACAGGGCCAAACAGGCAGGATATAACCCCACCCACTTTGCCAAAGCACAGCCCCCACATCACTAGAGGGATATCTTCTACCACCAACTTACCTGAGATAAGGCCGAGTATAGCCCACAAAGATCTCCGCCACGGCACAACCCAAGAGGGTGTGCCAACCCAGACAGGAAGACCACGTCAGTGACTCAACCCACTCAAGTGACGCACCCCTCCTAGGGACGGCATGGAAGAGCACCAGTAAGCCAATGATGCAAAGAATCCCAGTGGAGAGAGGGGAACCGGCCAGGCAGAGACAGCAAGGGCGGTTCGTTGCTCCAGAGCCTTTCCGTTCACCTTCACACTCCTGGGCCAGACGACACTCAATCATATGACCCACTAAAGAGATGAGTCTTCAGTAAAGACTTAAAGGTTGAGACCGAGTCTGCGTCTTTCACATGGGTAGGCAGACCATTCCATATAAATGGAGCTCTATAGGAGAAAGCTCTGCCTCCAGCTGTTTGCTTAGAAATTCTAGGGACAATTAGGAGGCCTGCGTCTTGTGACCGTAGCGTACGTGGTAGGTATGTACGGCAGGACCTAATCGGAAAGATAGGTAGGAGCAAGCCCATGTAATGCTTTGTAGATTTAGCAGTAAAACCTTGAAATCAGCCCTTGCTTTGACAGGAAGCCAGTGTAGAGAGGCTAGCACTGGAGTAATATGATCCATTTAGTTGGTTCTAGTCAGGATTCTAGCAGCCGTATTAGCAATAACTGAAGTTTATTTAGTGCTTTATCCGGGTAGCCGGAAAGTAGAGCATTGCAGTAGAAGTAACAAAATCATGGATTAATTTTTCTGCATAATTTTCAGACAGAAAGTTTCTGATTTTTGCAATGTTACGTAGATGGAAAAAAGCTGTCCTTGAAACAGTCGTCAAAAGAGAGATCAGGGTCCAGAGTAACGCAGAGGTCCTTCACAGTTTTATTTGAGACAACTGTACAACCATCCATCAAGATTAATTGTCGGATTCAACAGAAGATCTCTTTGTTTCTTGGGACCTAGAACAAGCATCTCTGTTTTGTCAGTGTTTAAAAGTAGAAAGTTTGCAACCATCCACTTCCTTATGTCTGAAACACAGGCTTCTAGCGAGGGCAATTTTGGGGTTTCACCATGTTTCATTGAAATGTACAGCTGTGTGTCATCCGCATAGCAGTGAAAGTTACATTATGTTTTCGAATGACATCCCCAAGAGGTAAAATATATAGTGAAAACAATAGTGGTTCTAAAACGGAACATTGAGGAACACCGAACACTGAAAACCAGGCCAGAACTTGTCCGTGTAGACCAATTTGGGTTTCCAATCTCTCCAAAAGAGTGTGGTGATCGATGGTATCAAAAGCAGCACTGCGGTCTAGGAGCAACGAGGACAGATGCAAAGCCTCGGTCTGACGCCATTAAAAGGTCATTTTACCACCTTCACAAGTGCAGTCTCAGTGCTATGATGGGGTCTAAAACCAGACTGAAGCATTTCATATACATTGTTTGTCTTCAGGAAGGCAGTGAGTTGCTGTGCAACAGCTTTTTCTAAAATTTTAGAGAGGAATGGAGATTTGATATAGGCCAATAGTTTTTTATATTTTCTGGGTCAAGATTTGGCTTTTTCAAGAGAGGCTTTATTACTGCCACTTTTAGCGAGTTTGGTACACATCCGGTGGATAGAGAGCTGTTTATTATGTTCAACATAGGAGGGCCAAGTACAGGAAGCAGCTCTTTCAGGAGTTTAGTTGGAATAGGGTCCAGTATGCAGCTTGAAGGTTTAGAGGCCATGATTATTTTCATCATTGTATCAAGATATATAGTACTGAAACACAAGTCTCTCTTGATCCTAGGTCCTGGCAGAGTTGTGCAGACTCAGGACAACTGAGCTTTGGAGGAATACGCAGATTTAAAGAGGAGTCCGTAATTTGCTTTCTAATGATCATGATCTTTTCCTCAAAGAAGTTCATGAATTTATTACTGCTGAAGTGAAAGCCATCCTCTCTTGTGGAATGTTGCTTTTTAGTAGCTTTGTGACAGTATCAAAAAGACATTTTGGATTGTTCTTATTTTCCTCAATTAAGTTGGAAAAATAGGATGATCGAGCAGCAGTGAGGGCTCTTCTGTCCTGCACGGTACTGTCTTTCCAAGCTGATCGGAAGACTTCCAGTTTGGTGTGGCGCCATTTCCATTCCAATTTTCTGGAAGCTTGCTTCAGAGCTCGGGTATTTTCTGTATACAAGGGAGCAAGTCTCTTATGACAAATGTTTTTTGTTTTTAGGGGTGCAACTGCATCTAGGGTATTGCACAAGGTTAAATCGAGATCCTCAGTTAGGTGGTTAACTGATTTTTGTCCTCTGACATCCTTGGGTAGGCAGAGGGAGTCTGGAAGGGCATCAAGTAATCTTTGGGTTGTCTTAAGAATTTATAGCACAACTTTTGATGCTCCTTAGTTGGGGTCTGAGCAGATTATTTGTTGCGATTGCAAATGTAATAAAATGGTGGTCCGATAGTCCAGGATTATGAGGAAAATTATTAAGATCCACAACATTTACAAAACTAGGTCCAGAATATGACTGTGACAGTGAGTTGGTCCATAGACATGTTGTACAAAACCCACTGAGTCGATGATGGCTCCGAAAGCCTTTTGGAGTGGGTCTGTGGACTTTTCCATGTGAATATTAAAATCACCAAAATTTAGAATATTATCTGCTATGACTACAAGGTCCAATAGGAATTCAGGGAACTCAGTGAGGAACACTGTATATGGCCCAGGAGCCCCGTGAACAGTATCTATAAAATGTGATTGAGTAGGCGGCATAGACTTCATGACTAGAAGCTCAAAAAAAGACGTTTTTTTTGTAAATTGAAATTTGCTATCGTAAATATTAGCAACACCTCCACCTTTGCGGGATGCACGGGGGGATATGGTCACTAGTATAACCAGGAGGTGAGGCCTCATTTCACACAGTAAATTCATCAGGCTTAAGCCATGTTTCAGTCAGGCCAATCACATCAAGATTATGATCAGTGATTAGTTCATTGCCTTTGAAGTGAGGGATCTAACATTAAGTAGCCCTATTTTGAGATGTGAAATATCACAATCTCTTTCAATAATGGCAGGAATGGAGGTCTTTATTCTAGTGAGATTGCTAAAGCGAACCCCCCCCCCCCCCCCATGTTTAGTTTTGCCCTATCTAGGTCGAAGCACAGACACAGTCTCAATGGGGATAGCTGAGCTGACTACACTGACTGTGCTAGTGGCAGACTCCACTAAGCTGGCAGGCTGGCTAACAGCCTGCTGCCTGGCCTGCACCCTATTTCATTGTGGGGCTAGAGGAGTTAGAGCCATCTATGTTGGTAGATAAGATGAGAGCACCCCTCCAGCTAGGATGGAGTCAGTCACTCAACAGGCCAGGCTTGGTCCTGTTTGTGGGTGAGTCCCAGAAAGAGGGCCAATTATCTACAAATTCTATATTTTGGGAAGGGGAAAAAAACTGTTTTCAACCAGCGATTGAGTTGTGAGACTCTGCTGTATAACTCATCACTCCCCCTAACTGGGAGGGGGCCAGAGACAATTACTCAATGCCGACATCTTTCTAGCTGATTTACACGCTGAAGCTATGTTGCGCTTGGTGACCTCTGTTTCATCCGAACATTGTTGGTGCCGACGTGGTTAACAATATCTCTACACTCGCCAGTTTTAGCTTTAGCCAGCCCCATCTTCAGATTAGCCTTAACGTCGGTAACCCCGCCCCCTGGTAAACAGTGTATGATCTCTGGATGATTCGTTTTAAGTCTAATACTGCGGGTAATGGAGTAGCCAATGACTAGGGTTTTCAATTTGTCAGAGCTGATGTTTGGTGTACATGACAAGATAATATAGCAAATAACATTTTAAAACATTCTGGTCGCATGATTTCCTTTAATAAATTGAACCGAGAAAACACATATTACAAAATATCATCTCTTACAGTCACATGGTCACATGAAACCCAAAGTCAGATCTCTTCTCAATTTCTCCCTTCCCAAAACAAAGGAAACAAAACCATGGACCATATTTTTAACATGTAACTTTGTCTTTAAAGTAGAAAATAATCACACAAAAACATATTTGCTGCACAGAGTTAGGCAGGGAGGCAAGAGATAACAAGGCTATCAGAGATCGTCAGGGAAAGCTTTGGAGAGGTGTGTGTGTAGGTCTATAGGTGTCCAGTTGCTACGGGGTTGGGCGACCGGCTTGCTAGCTGTGACCAGAGGGTCAATGAAAGACTAGTGAGTATAGTAGAGCAGTTAATGACACAGTGTCAGAGTTTGTGTTTTCTGTCAGTGTGTAGCAAAGGGAGTACTAGGGTTAGAGGCACATGTACCTGTTTACTAGAGAGAGAACGTTCGAGAATGAACACGTTCATTTCTACATGGGAAAGCTAACTGAGGCTGACATACATGGATTGAGCGAGAGAGACAAGAAGGGGATATAGGACTGAGATCCGAATACCTTATTTTACAGTACATTTGGCCAAGGACACACAAGGTATGCTAATGAATTTTGAGCCATGCCTTCTCTTGTATTGTAATGTGCCTTCCAGAACATGAGAAACAACCCAACACTTCCCTGCGGGCAAAGATCATTCAGGGGTTGCTAAGGTCACAAAGGAGGCACAAGGTCGAAAGTCAGGAGCCAACTAGCGAGATGAGACTGAGTAGTTAACCAACTCTCAGTCCCAGTGTTTTCCATCTGTACCCCCAGTTAACCACCTCTACATTTCAGACTTGTTCTTTGTTCCACCGGTGTCATACATAGCAGACACCAACCCCCACCCATTCAACTGCAGATGAAGAGGAGTGAGGAAACCAGACTCCAAAACCCACTGATAGCCTCATCGTTAGAGGGCACTGCAGTAGACATAACAATCATTTGAGTTGCAAAGTAAACAAAAGGAAATCACAGCTGATCACATTCCATGTGTGGAACTCGTTAGGATCCAACTTCTTCAACAAGTCATGAGGTCCAGGAGGGGCAGTGTTAGTGATTGAAGGGTGTGGAAGTTTGTCCCACCTCCAGGTCTAGCACCTCACCGCGGCCCAACCCCAGACTGTCTGTCTAGAGTGGGGCTAAGTTTGTCCTTTAGCCAAACAAACACCGTCCATCTTCACAATAACATCCTGACCCAACGACCTGCTCTTTCCTCCAGACTAACAATCTCGCAGCCATCTACCTCACATCTTCCAATATACACAAGCTGCTCAAGTGAGCTGCTCTTCTGTTCCCACCTAGAGACTGGTCTATAGTATCATCATTATCAGTACTGTAGGTGTCCCTGGCTCCTGTCCCTGTAGGTCGGCCCACTGTACCCCAGGTCTCTAAACAGGCCCACCCAGGATCAGCGAGCGGTCCTGTGGGCAAAGCGGAGGTCCTGGTCCTTGGGGAACTGTGCTGGGATAGCAGAGGCAGCAGATTCCATGCTAGTAGGAGGCTCTCTGGCAGGAGATGGTTTAGGAGAGTCAGTCGTCCAGGCAGGGGGTGGCTGTCCCCGGACAGGGGTGCCCACGGCAGGGGAGTGGTCCCTGCTGCGCTGGGGGGCCCCAGCCTCTGGGTCCTGTTGGGAAATGAGCTGCAGCAGGGCGGCTGCCACCGCTGGACTGATGTCCTGACCGGGCCTGGGCTGGGGTTCAGAGCTGGGCTGCTGCTGGCCAGGAGGGAGGAGGGCTGAGGGTGGAGGGCCAGGCGGAGAAGGGGGACGTCGCTCAGAGGATGGGGGGACCTGATTTGTTCCGATCTGCTGCTTCCGCTTGGTGACTGCACAGTCTGAGGGAAGTCAGAGAAAAGACAGTCAATCAGATATTTACAAGAAACACAAAGCACTCGGTTACAGTGAGATTTCACCTGGACATTTGTGCCATCTACACTACAGACACATTTTTATTCAATTCCCTTTAGTGAAACATCCCAGAGAACCAGGTAGGTGTTTGTGAGTGGGGTCTAGACAACGTACAGCTATATTTCCCACCTTGGCCAGCAGAGGGAGATCATGTACCATTCCTACCGGGATGCTCACCAACCACTCAACAAAGTAGTTTCAGTTGAACAAATATTTTCAATAGGCTACTGTTTTAATTGGATGTGTAATACGTGTAGTTGTCATGGGTTGATACTGCTACTAAATACCACAATTGTGATTATGATAAATGTTCATTCTCTAAATTAGTCTGGAGGTGTGCCACCTATGTTATTTCTCCCATCTTGGTTCCTGGTGACTGGTATGTTATAAAATCCTTAATTAAGTAACATTTTTGAATGTTGACAGACAAGTTGTAATGTTGAGAGACGATGGAATATCAAAAGACCTCATGGCGGCTTAAATAATCAACATAACATTTATTCACACACACGTATGTGAACAACAAAATAAAGACTCAGGCAGGACATGGGGGGGGGTCGATAATAATCGATCGGACGTATGTAGCGCTTTTCAAGACACTTTCAAGCGTTTTACAGAGTAGAGGGGGATTCTCACCTTAGAGTTTGTTCAACCCTGACAGACACAAGTTATATTTCAACAACAATACGAGCATGGGTTATTATGGATAGGGAGGGGTCAAACCTGAAGTTTGGGGGGGGGTGCATAAAGCTGAGACGGAGCGAGATGCCTTCTCAGTCTGCTGTCATGGCTACCGGGCAACACTGCTGCTACAGTTGTTTCCTAGGCAACAGGGTTGTTGCTTTAAGTGACAACAGCAGGGTGACTACGGATACAGTCTACAGAGAACGCTTTACTAGCATTGGATGATTTCCGAGGTCTAATGTAAAAGACAACATACAAAAATAAAATGTAAAATGTGCGATTTAAATAAAAGTTAAATGAAAGACATGCAGGTGAAGTCTAAGGTTCAAAACATTTATTTTTGCTTGATAATTTATTAGACTTTCTTCATAAAAATGTTGACATTACAGACTGGTTTTGAATCAATATATTTTTATGGAAGGAAGAACAATCCAAGAAACCTGCTTTAACAAATGGAGAAATGAGAGAGAAAGAGGGAATGGGAAAAGAAAACAGGGTGACAGAGGCAGGAGTGAAAGGGGAAGAGTGCAGTGTGAACCATTGTCTTTCTAACGCTGTAAAACTACAAACCTTCTCTTAGTTTACATTCACACCAATGACAAAAGTCCTTGTGCCCAAAGCCCAGTCCATGTGACCTGGGCCGTCCGAAGCCACTCCCTGGTCAGACATCTTGAGAACTTGCCAACTTCATGTATGGTATGTTTCCACCTATGTGTGACTGAGTGGGTGAAAGTAGCCTTTGAAGTGGGAGACAGGTGAGACAGACAAAAGGTGGGTAGGGGTGTGTAACTGTTGTTGAGAAGAGGTGGGTCTAGACAACATAAAACTCATCTTCCTCAAAATATATTTAAAGTAACCGTGGAATCTTTCTTCCGATTTGCCATTTAGTTAAGATCTTTCATCTCATCAGCTCGTTTATAAAGGAATTTACAACTGCTTTATGGTAAGCAGACAAATAATTGATGACAAGATCCGCACCATGACAGGGAAGCTATGACGGGGCGTCTCCCTCTGCCCAGTCTCCTCCCCCTCGTCCACCAGTCCCCTGTGAGATCCCCCTGACCCAGTGCTCTCTGCCCCTCCCCCTAGAGACTGAACCCAGACTTGCCCTTGCGATCAGCAGTGGAGGCAGACGAACCGCGAGTCACAGCCTCCTCTGATTGGACGCCATTGCTCTCGTCGCCTTGCTCAGCCCCCCCGGCCTGTGGCTTAATGAGCTGGCCCAATAGGAGGGCCAGGAGGTTGGTCTGGTCGTCCTGGCTGAGGGGCGGCTCGCTGTGGTGCGGGGAGGGCTCCTGAGGCTCTGGGGGAGGTTCGGGGGGCTGGGACCTAGCCGGACCCTGATCCTCTGAGGCCCCCCGGTGATGGGAGGCCTCGGTCAGGGCAGACAGGGACTGGCTAAGGGTCTCTAGCTGCTGCTGGCTCTCTGGGTTAGAGGAGACATTGAGGAGCTGGGCCATCTGAGGCAGGCTGAGGTCTGTCTGTCTCTGCAGCAGGTTCAACAGTACAGCCAGCTCTGTCTGGTTCAGCTGCTCCGCCGCAGCACCCAGGCCTGATGGGAGAGAGACAAAGGTCACACATACTGTAGACAGCAGCCTGCTGAGAGCGTATGGAGACAACATGTGTTCACATTAGACTTACAACAACCTTTGTCTACCTGTGCAGACACTATCTAACCGAGGAGACATTTGGATAAGGGTATGTTCCTCTATAGTAGCGAACTGTGACTACTGTGTCGGCCTGACCTGCTAGCTCATTGGCTGAGATGGCTGAGGAGGGTGGTCTTCCGGGCGGAGGGGGCGGGGCTCCAGCTGGGCTGGCTTGGGGCCGGCTGTTCTCTCCACTGGAAGCCCCTGAGGGGTCCTTACGGGGCACTTTGGGCACAGGCACATCCTCGGGCTGCCCGCTCTGACGCTGGCGCCTCCGTTTCTTACTCCACAGCTCGTGGCAGTCCTGCCAGTGAGGGAGACTGAAGAGAGAGAGAGAGAGAGAGACAGAGACAGAGAGATACAGGAGCAAAGGGTGATGAAAGCATGAGGGAGAGAAACAGAAAGAGAGGCAAAGTTAGGTGTATGGGAAAGAAATCGAGAGGGGTGTTGGTGTGACAGAAAGAAAGCAATAGGGTTGTTGGGAGTATGGTGGTGGATAGTTTGAGGTTGTTCTCTAGCTGTAATGGGCCCAGGAAAGGAAAGTGCAAAGACAAGGTCCTCACTTGGGCGGGGACATCTTGCTGGGCTCCACGTTACACAGGAAGTCACTATTGAGGGCTTGTTCGGCCGTGCAGCGCCGCGCAGGGTCAAGGGTCAGCATGCGGTCTAGCAGGTCCAGGGCCTGAGCAGGCAGACTGACAGAGAGAGAGACAAATTTGAGTCAAACAAATAGCATCGACAACTGATCTACTGCCACAACAATCAGATTGATGAAAGGACAAGAAAATCCCATGGTGTGTATGTATGTCATGTTACGTACAAGGCAAACTCCTCGCGTAGCCGTCGGCGGTACTGTTTCTTGGGCTTCATGGTGTTGAAGTAGGGTAGCTTGATGACGTCAGGCCAGGCAGCGGGACAGGGGCTCCCACACAGACGACTGAGACAGAGAGGGAGAGAGTTAGAGCTGTGGTAAACATGGGCCCTATCCCAGATGGCACCCCATTCCCTATATAGTGCAATGCTTTTGACCAAGGCCCTTAGAGCTTTGGTCAAAAGTAGTGCAATATTTAGCAGGGGTATTGAACTCCTATTTGAGAAGGTCCAGTCACACAAATATCCAAGGCGGCAAAGGTCCGGATGGGAAGTCATTTATCACCGTAGTAACAACCCCCAACCTCGCAACCCATACGACCCAAAATGATTCACTCCCCTCTTGTATGAGAGAACATACTTTTAATAAGCTAATTGCCTGCAAGTCTACACATTTTGCCTTTTCTGTTTTGTTCAAATGATACCCAAGTGACTCAACAAAATCTAAAATGGGGGACCAATGTGGGTCGAGACCCCTGGGCACATCATTTGGCCATGATAACTACAAGATTTAGGTAGCTGGTAAACTTACCTATCTAGCGGACATCAACTGGACATTTCTGACAAGTTAAAAACAGCTCTTTAAGATCTGTCAGTGAATGACATAAGAGGGAACCTGCCCATGCACTTCCAAATGTAGAAATTGCACTCAAACGCAGTAGGTTGAAAGCCCTAGTTCCAAAAACAAGAAAGTCAGGACCCGTGGTCCGTATTGACCCCATTCTAAGTCTGGACTGCAGTCTGCTTGTTGAGTATGGCTGCTATTTAAGAAATAGTTTGCCATGTCAGAAAGGATTGTAATGTGGAGATGCAGTCTTCCAGGCAGCAGGGGGCAATAGCAGCATGCATACCTGATCAACTCTAACTGCAGCAGCTCCTGATTGGCCTGGAAAATGGGCTTCTTGGTGAACAGTTCTCCCAGAATACACCTGTGCACAAACAGTCAATGGACAATGTTGGCCACTCACATACACATATACATATACATATATATATATATATATATATAAAAACATTTAAAAAGCATTCACAAATCTTGAGTTAGGATTTGTTAAGAGTGATAATTATCTGCCAATCATCAGGTTTAGAGCTCTGACTATGTCAGTCAAAATGATATAGCAGTTTTATGGTGACACCATGTGGAAAAATAAGGTAAGTACAATCTGTTCTCCTACGTAGAACTTGTTCGATTGGAGAATATATGTGTGAATGAAATGTTTGTGCGCCAATAAACCTGCACAGGGAATGAGTGTTCTTGGGCATGTACAGAATCTGTGTGTGGGCAAGGTGGGTGTGTACTAACCCGCAGCTCCAGACGTCGATGGCTGGAGAGTACCTCTCCTCTCCCAGGAGGAGCTCAGGGGGGCGGTACCATAGCGTGATTACTTTATTAGTGTAGGGTCGACTGGAGGGAGCAGGGAAGGGGACATTCAGATATAACACACAGATACAGTACCTTTACTATGCTCTCCAGTGCCCAAACAGCCATAATTCATCTCTCAACAATGGGCTGATGAGGCAGAACCTCTTTATACAGGACACAGCACCACCTAGTGGGGAATCACTGGAATAGATAGATGTTTTCATTCAGACCACAATGGCAACAGAGGCCTTTTCTCAATTGGATTTGCTCAACTCCCACATCCTCTCTTGCCTTCTTTTGAAAAAGGTAATCGAGGCGAGGGAACGTGGATGTAAATGTGCTTGTATGAAATGAGACTCCTCCACTCGCGGATCATCAGGCAAATTAGGTTTACAGGGGTGGATCCCAAATGAGTAAAGTGATAAAAATAGATATAGATAAAACAATAAGCAGCATATTGTTTGTGTGCATGCTTTTCTCCTCCAACAAAACAAAAGCGGATTCAAAGGGGGTGTGGCAGATATCAAAACTCTTCCGTGAAGGACTCTGGTAGGATACACATGACAATCCTCATGAAAGGTGGCCATCAAGGAGGGAAGGACACTGTTCCGGTCACCTACTAACAAATTGACATTTCCTTGACCACTTATCGGTTTCCGGGTCACAGAGAGGACATAGGAGAGGGTGAAGGACGGGCTTTTTCCCAAATGAGAAAAGGCCCGTGTGAGGGTCACAGTTTAAAAGGACTGAACCAGGGGCAGGAAGGACCTCTGACTTTATGATGATGTCATCGTTGCTCCAAAGCAAGAAATCCAAGTCTCACCTTTCCTCCGAGTTGTAGAGGCGGGCCAAACCAAAGTCAGCCAGTTTGATCTGACCACTGCACAAGGAGAGAGATAAAGAAGTTAGACAGAGAATCAAACTCCATAACAAGACAACGTATTACATTCTACAGCTGTTACCTTACACAACCCTAACTAAAGAAGTGAATAATTCAATCACAATAGCGAGGCAGAGGAAAGGGCATTTGAATTCACATGGTAGAACGTTGCTCGTTGAAAACAGGACCAATCAAAAGGGAAATCCCAATCCTACTATAGCTACAACAATCATTTCAAACAACTCCCTGTGCTCACTACTCAAACCACACAAACTACTACCGTTGCTATTACCATAACATTCTAGGTTAGTGTGTCAATTGTTTATAGCAGGGACCGGCAAAGCTATGCTTTTCCCTCCTTGGGGAACTGCTTACATTAAAGGTAGACTCAGCGAGATGACGTAGATGCAAAGTAAACAGCAGTAGTGGTTCAATTTCCACGACAACTAAGAGCGTTGAAGCGCGAGGCTGAACTCGGCCTCTGTTTTTGTCCCGGACATACGATGTTGTAGCAGCGTGAATCACAGATACTGTGTGACAGGAAAAGTCTTGCATCACGCTCAGCTCACTCTCTGCGGTGCTGCTCGTCATCTCGTTGAATCTACCTTTAAAACTAGCACTGTAGAACTATCATTTAAAAATGGGCAGTGAACCATCTCAGCGACCAGCCAGCAAATGCGAAAAATTTAATTGGAGCAGTAAGGGGAAAACGCTGCACGACACCTTTCTCTTCAGTTAACAAACACACACACCCCCCCCCCACACGCTCTCTCAGTCTCCCTCTCACACACACACCTCTCTCAGTCTCCCTCACACACACCGTTCTCTCTCTCCCACAAACACACCCCCCCCCCCCACACGCTCTCTCAGTCTCCCTCTCACACACACCTCTCTCTCTCCCACAAACACATACACCCCCCCACGCTCTCTGTCTCCCTCTCACACACACACCTCTCTCTCTCCCACAAACACACACCCCCCCACGCTCTCTGTCTCCCTCTCACACACACCTCTCTCTCTCCCACAAACACACACATCTCCCCACACGCTCTCTCAGTCTCCCTCTCCCACAAACACACACACACCCCCCACACACACACCTCTCTCTCTCCCACAAACACACACACCCCCCCACACGCTCTCTGTCTCCCTCTCACACACACCTCTCTCCCACAAACACACATACCCCCCCACACAGTCTCTCAGTCTCCCTCTCACACACACCTCTCTCTCTCCCACAAACACACACACTGCTCAGAACTTTTCAAATGTTAGGAACCAAACAGAATTTTGAATTTAGAGAAATATATTTTTTTAATATATAGTTTAGGCTTACATTAGGCATATATGAATCTAGCTTTGAAGCACATCTCATGAGTAGCAGACTCTTGTCCTTCTTTCCTGTACCAATCAAATGATTCTAAACCTACCTGTCAAGTTACCAGGTTGTTAGCTAGCTAGGTAACATGACTGAAAGATTATTGGAATCTGTGTGGGTAGCTGGACAGGTAGGATGACTGACAGTGAAGGTGAACAGGTGGTCACGTGTCAGGTGACAGAGGAATGGATGAGCCTGAGGCAGGAATTCCTTTAACCATAAAGTGGTATATTTACTGAGTAGCCTGTGTTCATGGACGCACAGAACTTCTGGATGAGATGGAGTTAAGGAAGAGAAAGCAGCGAGATCAGGCGATGGCAATTTCCTCCTTTTATGGAGTTGAGATCTGTCGGACATTTCCACCGGACCTAATTAAAGCGCCCATGGCCCAGCTGAGTAAATGGCAATGAATTAAAGGAGTATTCCACCAACTCCATGGGCCTTTTCTACAGCCACCCCGGAAATTTGTTAAATTCCACATTCCTCAAAAAAGGCTCATTGCTCCCCGTCCTCTGTCATCTCAGGGAGAGGAATTAGTTGGGCAACTGGCCGGATATATGTCCGGTTCTTCACCTGGATTTCCACTGACCTAACACGACCATCGGTCCCAGGCATGGTCTTAGTTATACGGCCCACCGGCCAGGAGGCTCGAGGCAGCTGAGGGTCCACCATCATTACTACTTGGCCAGTTTCCAGGCTGGCCATTTCTCTCTGCCATTTCCCTCTGTGCTGTAGACTTGGTAGGTAATCCCGAATGAATCGGGCCCAAAAATGGTCAGCTAAGATTTGGCTGTGTCGCCACCGGCGTCTGCCTACGAGGTTGGTATCAGCATACATGGCTTGAGGAAGTGACGCATCTCGGCGTCACATCAAAAGCATATTCGGTGTAACCGGATCGGGGTCAGCGATGTCTGCAGAGATATCCCAAGGGTTTGGAGTTCAGAATCCCTTCCACCTCTATCAGGACGGTCCTCAAGACAGTTTCAGTGACAGTTTGGTCCCCCAGGACGACTCGTAAGGCCGTTTTTACAGATTTGAACTCTTGCTCCCATGTTCCTCCAAAATGAAGAGCGCCTGGAGGGTTAAATTTGAATGAGATTTGTTGGTCCATCAGCTGATCCTGAAGGCTGGGTTCCATGGCTTGGAAGGCTTCCTCCAACCTGGCTTCTCCTGCCTTGAAGTTCGTACCTCTGTCAGCCAGGATCTCGTAGGGTTTCCCCCGTCGGGAGATAAACCGCCGTAGGGCCATGAGGAAGGCTTCCGTATCCAAACTCTCCAGTAGGTCCAGGTGGACACATCTGGTTGTCAAACACTTGAATAGAATGCCCCAGCACTTTTCCACATGACGACCTAACTTGATCATCAAGGGGCCAAAGCAATCTACTCCTGTTGACCAGAAGGGTGGTTTAAGGAGGCGCAAGCGAGAAGGGGGTAAATCTGACATTTTGGGCACCGTAGCTCCGGCCCGCCATCTCTGACATTCTACGCAGGTGTATTGGTGCTTACGAATGGCTCCTCGTCCTCCAATTATCCAGTACTTCCGCCTCATCTCCCCATAGACCCTCTCTGGACCTGGGTGGAGAAGCCGCTCATCATAACTCTTGATGAGGAGCCTGGTAAGAGGGTGTCTGGAGGCAAGGATAATTGGGTGGATAGCATCTGAGTCCAAAACCTCTGCTTGGCGCAGCCTCCCTCCGACTCTGATCGCTCCAAGGATTGGATCATATTCTGGGGCAAGAGAGAAGACGGCTGTCCTTAGCCACTTCCCTACCGGCTTTCAGAGCTTTTAACTCCTCAGGGAAGCTAACTGGCTGGAGGAGTAGTGTCTCTGCCGCGAGGGAGGTAGGTATAGAAGCCACCCCATCTGAGGTCTGGTTTGTGGCGGTGATCAGATCCGGCAGTGTTTGGGATTGTGTTAGGTCAGGGAGAGCCGTTGTTGCTTCCGTAGAAATGCTGTAGCATTGGGCAGACTTCCTTAACTCATGAGCTTCAGTTGGTTGCGGAGGGGCCGCACGCCTGGGGGCTGGTTGGGACAAGAATGGTGGTCCCAAGCCCCAGCGATGGGGTTTAGCCAATTCCTTAAGGGTTTTACCTCTGGTAACGTCATCAGCAGGATTGTTTATGCTATCAACATACCTCCAGTCCTGGACTTCTGTTAGGTCTTGGATTTCCGCAATGCGAGTTCCGACGAACACCTTATACCTGCAGGACTCCAACTTGAGCCAGGTCAATACAGTGGTCGAATCACTCCAGTAGATGAACCGTTGGATTGACAAGGTGAGCTCGGCTCGCAAGGTAGAGGCCAACTGGGCTCCAGAAAGGGCAGCAATGAGTTCCAGCCTAGGCATTGACAACTGCTTCTTGGGTGCGACCCTGGACCTGGCCATGACAAAGGAGACATGGGTGTGGCCTGCCTTATCCTCCACTCTAAGATAGGAAACCGCCCCATAAGCTCGCTCCGAAGCGTCACAGAACACATGCAGTTCCAGGCATGATCCCAGTTGGTCAGCACAGGATGGTACATAACATCTTGGCATTTGGACATCAGAGAGCTCCGTTAACGCCGTTTCCCAACAGATCCATCGTTCTACTAGGTCAGCCGGGTGGATTGGTTCATCCCAGTCCCTCTTGGTCTGCCACAGGTCCTGGACTAAGACTTTGGCCCATGTTTTGTATGGCAGGATATACCCAAGGGGATCGTATTGACTGGCCAGGGTCCGATAGATGGTGCGCAGAGTGGGGGTTTCGGTACTCGGGGATGAGCGGTGCTTATACCCCAGGGTATCCGGTATGCAGCTCCACCTCAGTCCTAGAGTGGGCTCTTCTGAGTTAGCACCAGACTGCGTTAGCCATAGTTCACTGCTACTGGACCTAGCTTATGGCGGGAGGTGCTGGATAACCTCCGCTCTGTTACTAGCCCACTGTCGGACCTCAAATCCCCCTTTGGACAGGAGATTCCGTACTTTATCAAGGAGTGATTTCGCTTCAGCCGTGGATGGGATGCTCTGTAAGCAGTTATCCACATAGAAGGCATTTTCCACTGAATCCAATACTTCTGGGTCACTGTCTGGATGCTCCCGTGCATGTCTCTGCAGAGCGTATATGGCACAGCAAGGACTGCAGGTGTTGCCAAATGGGAGTACCTGCCATTCATAGATTGTGGGCTCTGCATCTTGTTCCATATCTCTCCATATGAACCGGAGCAGTGTGGTGTCGGAGGGCAGTAAACAAATCTGATGAAACATGGCTTTGATGTCTCCACTGATGGCTGTAGAGTGCTGCCGGAACAGGAGAAGGACACAGAGCAAGGAAGGACCTAAGGTTGGTACGGGGAGTAGACAGTCATTCAGGCTTTGACCAGCTGCTTGGAATGAACAGTTGAAGACAAGTCTATACTTCCTACCATGTTGCTGGATAACATGGTGAGGGAGATACCAGGATTCACGAAGTGCGTTTCCCTCTTCATGAGCTGTCACTTCAGTGACGTAGCCTGCCTTCACAAGGTTATGAATCTCTCTGTTATGAACTTCTGCAAGCTCAGGATTCTTCACCAGGCATCGCTCCGTTCCACGCAGTAGTGGGAGTACAGCCCGTGTCGTGGTTGCCAGAGGAGGATGGTTGGGCACCCGTAGCATTGGGGTTGCATACCTGTGAACGCCATCCATTTCAGTGGTGGTGGTGCTCTTCTCCAGGAGGTCTAATGCATAGGAGTCATTTTTCGAGCGAGTGACCTCCTGTAGCTTCCGGTTGGAGAAGGTGTCCATCTTCCAGAGCATCTCAACATTCCGAAGGAGGTCAGTGGCTGCATCTGGATTGCTTCTGGTGAAGAGGACTTGCTGTGACTGTACAGCTTGGGTGGAGAGAAGTAGATGGGATGGACCTTGCACAGCCCAACCCAAGGATGTATGGACAGCAATGGGTCCTCCTTCTGGTCCAGCTCGTATAGGCTCAGTCGGGGTGACGAGATGTGGGTGGTCTGACCCAATCAGGATAAGTGGTGCTACTCTGGCCAGGTTAGGAAGAGGCAATCCTCGTAGATGAGGATATTGTTTCTGTAGAACACTTACCGGGCAGGAGTGCTCTGTGAGATTCAAGCCATCTGCCGTGAAGGCATTGGTGATGTTATAGGCCACGTCCCTGTTTCCTGAAGGTGAAATGCTAAAGGTTACAGCAGAGCCTTTCATTTGGATAACATCATGTCGCGCCGTTCTGAGATTAAGGGTCTCGTGGGTCCCCTCCAGGTTAAGCTGACGGGTGGCCGCTGTTAGAATGATTGTTCTTTCTGACCCATCATCTAGAACAGCGAATGCATCAATGCTTCTCCCTTCACTTTGCAGAGTGACTTTGACCACCTTCAACATGACCCTTGGAGACCGGTTCTGCTGGTCGAGATACAGCTCCTTTGCAGCTCCTACCATGAGCATACTCTGCTCCTTCTGTGCTTGGGGAATTAGATCATGCAACACGGTGAGATGGATTTCTTTACAGCGGTTGCAGGGTTTCCTCAATGTGCAGGTCTCCGCCTTATGGCTACGGGCACACTTGTAGCATCGCTCGCCTGAAGTGATCCAGGCCTTCAATTGAGTTTGAGTGAGCTTTCTTACTCTGGGGCATGAGCCAAGGAAGTGCCCCTTACTATTGCAATATGGGTAGTAAGGCTGGAATTTGATGTTCTTGCTCTTGAGAGGGGTCTTCTTCCCGGGTTCCTCCCCGGCCTCACTATTTAAGTACATGGTAGTGGGATTTGGTCTTTTCTGTCCCTGCTGGCGTTCAAACTCCTTCCTTCCCCCTGTGGCTATGGCATAGATTGTGGCCTGGTGAGCGATGCTCTTCACCTTTGCCTTTACCTCCAACCATGCGGCCAGGTCTCTGAGAGCATAGGTGCTTCTCGAGCCCTCTTTCAGGATGCCCTTATTCAAACAATGTCTCTGAGGTACACTGGAAGTTTGCTAAGAAGCCTGTCCACGTGGGAGCCACATTTCAGCTCGTTCCCGTCTTCTCCTTCAACGGAATGGAGCATTGAGGTCAGGGATTGGACAGCCAGGGAGAATTCTTGGAAGGCAGCATGGTCTCCCATTTTAATTGGAGACGTGTTCAGGATGTTGTTTAGTTCATCCTGGACTAGCTGACGTGGCTCACCATATCTCGCCTTCAGGGCCTGGAGAGCAGCAGTGTATGGTGTTGCGGAGTGCATAAAGGATTGGGCCAGCCTGTATGCACTCCGCAAATGATCCATTAGTACTTGGTATTTGTAGCGTTCTGACAGATGACTGTGAATACCCAGTAGGCTCTCCAATGCCATTTCCAAAAGGACAAATTCACTCTCCTTTCCGTTTTCAAAGTATGGCAGTTTGGGTCTGGGAATTCCATAGGCTGAGGCTACTAGAAGTTTCATAATGTTGGCTCCCTCTTCTGGTTGCGTGAAGGATAAACCCGGGACTTCTGATGAGCCCACTGTGGCCTCATTGGGCCTGTCCCCTATTGTCCCAGACCATTTGTGGCAGCCGGAATTGGGCGAGAGCCCTCCGACCTGTTGTTTGAGGACTGGCCTGGCCCTGGACGAAAGGAACGATTTGCCTTGGTTAGTAATTGGCGGAAAGGCGAAGGAGTGATGCTTTGTCCAGATGGAGGAATGCTAACTTGTGTCACTGGCATAGAGGGCGTTGGCGGAGCGGCCCGACCCCGGAGCCTCCGAGGACTGTGTGCCATGCTGTACCAGAGGGGCAGATTGGGAAAGAAAGGCAGACAGTTCAGGTCCATGTGGAGGGGTGGTCAGGTCAACTCCCTGTTCGTTCCTCTCCAGGAAGGATGAGACCATCCGTGCCTCCTCCAATTCCCTTCTGGCTTGACGGTGCCGTCGCTGCTGTGCTAGGTCCTTGGCAATGAATTCCCTTTCCTGTAGAGCTCTACGGGCCTGCACATCCAATTGGTGACATCGTTCGTCAGCCTGTCGTTCCTCCTCAATCTGACACTCAATTTCCTCCAAAGCTAATAGTTTCATCCTCTCTTGTAGGACAGCGGTCTGTGAATCGCTGAGGGCTAGTGAATGGCGGCTGCCATGGCCGCTTCCAAAGGGGTATCCACTGGTCGAACTTCCACTCCGTCTAGAGTGCTTCGACGATTTCCCATTAGTTAAGGGGTGAGCGGAGCCTGCCTCTGGAAGCTGGTCGACCTGTGCAGTGGGAGTTACCTCCTCCATAGGTTCTTCACATAGACCACTTTCCTGCTCCAAAGCAGTTTCCGGTCCTTGGCTCAGAGCGGATGGTTGATGGCTGAAAAGGTATAGTTGATCCATCAACTCTTTGAGCTCTGGTGGGCTTGCCCTTTGATGTCGGAACCTCGACCACATAATCCTTAAGATAACCAGGTGCTTGCCTGGTTCTTCTGGTGCTGCTGGTGGTTGAGGATGAAGCCTTTGTTGCTTTAGGCTTAGCTCCTGGATATTTCCTTTGTTCCAAGACCTTTCCCTCAGCTGCTCTCTCCTCCTCTCTTCTTCCTTCCAGTGGAGACAATTCTTCCCTCTCCACCTCCATTTCCTTTTCACCTGTCTTTGGTTCAGTCATCATCCGGCTCAAAGGACCATTGAAAGATTATTGGAATCTGTGTGGGTAGCTGGACAGGTAGGATGACTGACAGTGAAGGTGAACAGGTGGTCACGTGTCAGGTGACAGAGGAATGGATGAGACTGAGGCAGGAATTCCTTTAACCATAAAGTGGTATATTTACTGAGTAGTCTGTATTCATGGACGCACAGAACTTCTGGATGAGATGGAGTTAAGGAAGAGAAAGCAGCGAGATCAGGCGATGGCAATTTCCTCCTTTTATGGAGTTGAGATCTGTCGGACATTTCCACCTGACCTAATTAAAGCGCCCATGGCCCAGCTGAGTAAATGGCAATGAATTAAAGGAGTATTCCACCAACTCCATGGGCCTTTTCTACAATGACTGAACAACGTCAGAACCTCGGGATTAGTATAAAACTGCCCGCGTCATGGTTTGTGAAATTATATAAAATGTGCACGAATCCTGCTAGAAAGACAAAAAGGTATCTCTAGTAATATTGCTCAGATGTTTTGTTGTTGCTGCAGTTTAGGCTCAAGACGAGCTCTTTTCTTTGCTGTAAAGCTGCTAGCATGCCTGTCATGAAGCAGTGCTCCGTTTACCCCCTCTGACACTAAGGGGCTGTGTGACAGTTAACATGCAACGTCCACTCAGACTGGCCTGTGTTCTTGGTTATAACAGGCGATGAAATTATACAATGTATCAACATTACTCGAACTGTACGCTGCTCCAATGTAACAAAATGTACACTTCTATCAGGAGACTTATCAGGGTCTGCACCCCCACTCGCCATCACGGATAAATTATATTTTAAAAACTAATGGAGGAATCGATGTACATGAAGAGGGGATGCTGAGAGAAGCAGGTGAGTGAGGGCTGGGAGGGGATGCTGAGAGAAGCAGGTGAGTGAGGGCTGGCAGGGGATGAAGCTGGCTGATTATAGCTGCCATTCGTGATATGAGCATGAAAGTGAAGTGGACCTGTGCAAACGAGACCAGTGGCTGATGCTTCAATTCAACTGACTTTATAAACATTTTATAACAAGCACTAGCAGGTTCTTTAGATCGGTAGGGCCGAAAGATTCAGTAATATCATACCAAACTGTACTACGGTATGTTAAAATGTTGGTATCATAAGTATCATGACGTTTTGGTACAGTGACATTACCATGCTACACTAGTACCTGTTGTTGAGCAGTATGTTGGAGCACTTGATATCTCTGTGCAGGAAGTTCTTCTTGTGGCAGTAGTCCAGCCCCTCCATCAGCTGTCTCATGAAGCTCCTCACGTGTTCCTGGGAGAACTGACACAGCCCCGACTCCAGCAGACCCATAAGGTCATGATCCATGTACTCAAACACCAGGTAGAAGGCACCTGACGGGACAGGCAGGGGTAAGGAGGATGTGCATACACACGCATACAGGCACAGACATACACCAAGCACAACCCCCCCCCCCCCCCCCCCCCCCCCCACCCACACACACACACACACACACACACACACACACACACACACACACACACACACACACACAGTCTCCCTTTCCACACACCTTTGTCCTTCTTGAAGTCCAGTGCGTCCTGTTTGTCTGTGACGATCTCCTTCATGTTGACCACGCTGCGGTGGTTGAGCTGGCGGAGGATCTTGATCTCTCGGATGGCCGTGATGGGGAAGCCCTCCTTCTCATTGTCTAGACGCACCTTCTTCAGAGCCACCAGCTCACCTGGAGGGCAGGTAGAACAACATGAACATTACAGATTACGTCATTGTCCACTGTAGGGGGTGGATGAAAATGTCTGCTTTATGGTTCCAAATCTGTTGACTGTCCTGATCAAAAGTTTAATAAATGTGCCAAATAAAACACATTTGTCCGATGTACACGGACGCCCAACGGAAATGTGTCTCCTGCTTAATTTCAAACTCCTCTGAAAGACACACACAGAGAGGCTAGAGCAAAGGGGACATGGGGAGGCGAGATCAGTCACAACACCCCATAGCATACACACATACCGCAGGCGTGGTGATCATTTGTGCCGCTCTCAAGAACAACGAAACACAGGTATGCCAGTGAAAGGGCGACACAGGGGCTCTCACCGGTGTCTTTGTCCTTGGCCTTGTACACCTGGCCGTAGGTGCCCTCCCCGATAATGCCGATGATGTCAAACTTGTCCACGCAGCGTTTGCCCCAGTCGCTCTGTGTCTGTTTGCGTTCGCCATAGCGTGGACAGCAAAACCTAGACAGGAGAGCCGAGGAGACTTGCTATTAGGAAATGTTTTACCTCGCGGAATAAGCCCTTGATGATAACTTTGTCCCATCTTATGCTTATTTTTTTTATTTTTGTTGAAAGGAAATAGGCTGCGATGGGAGAGGAGGGCTGTGGAAAATAGGGGTGTAGATAGGTGGTTAAGGGGGGATTGATAAGAAGGGTGGGTTCGGTTGAGCAGATAGGGACTGACTTTGGTCTCTTCTTGAGAGAGGACTGGGGCGGAGGTGGAGCTCTGTAGACGGGGGACTGAGGGGGCGAGGGGTCTCCTCCGGCCAGCGTTGGGGGCAGCGGGAGGTCGATCAGAGACGGCCGATTCCGCACCTCTTTCTCCTTCCTGGAAGACCTCTGAGGAGGAGTGGACTTCTTCGGACTGATTGAGAGAGAGAGGAGAAGTGAGAGCGAGAGATCAAAGGTAAAGAAGGAAGGAGAGAAAAAGAGCATGTCATGACTCCACCGCATCATCGTTTCTCTAGTGAGTTTGGATTTTCTTTTCCTTATATGTCTGTAGCACAAATGTATCCCAAACTACCATGACAAAGGGATGTGGGACCCATGAAATACAGTTTCACTTTGGCAGCCATTTTGGCCAGTGCAGTCCATTGTAGAGGAAGCACTGAATTTGACATGGCTGCAAGGAGTTAGTGATCATTTTTAAGTCCCCTGTAGGCCTGTTTTTACTACTTGACATACTTGTGATCTAATGGCAGCTAAAGCATCGCCTACAGAGCATTCAGTTAATCTGTTCAGAATTCCAGTACTGTACTGCAGGCAGGTGTGTGTTTCAGAGAGACTGACTGTTGGGTGAAACCTGAGCCTACAGTAAAGGCCTAATGACTGTTCTGTTGATGACTACACGTTTGCCAAGCAACAGGACTGGGGAGAGGAGAGGTGTGTGTGTGTGTATGCGCGTTTCATGGCTTACCTGTCCTGGCAGTCTCCCACTAGCATGGGTGGTAAAGGCAGGGGGGGCAGAGTGGAGGTCTTGTGGATGGGTGTCAAACGGGCAGGACTGCGTGTGGGCATGGGGGCAGGAGATTTGGACTGGGGAGACGACAATGAGGAGGAGGAGAGGGCTGTGGAGGGTGCGAGGCTGGACTCAGTCTGGCCCTGGGGTGTAGGTGGCTGAAGTTGGGCAACAGGGGTGGAGGGCAGAGGAGGTGGAGGTAGTGGGGTCGTCTGACCGGGGGGCAGAGGGGGAGCAGGAGATGAGAAGATGGAGGGTGGAGATGCAGAGCCGTGTTCTTCGCCAACAGTGTCCTGGGGCTGGGGTGCAATGGGTGGAGGCTGGAGGTCCGTGGCTTGGACAGAGTCTCTCTCAGGTACTCTCTCGGGCTCAGCTTTAGGGGGGCGTGAGGTGGACCCTTTGGTCTTGCGTGAGGAAGGTGGAGGGGAGGGGGGACGAGCTGCAGCCACCGCAGCCTGGCGCTCCTTCTTCCTCCGGCTAAGCTCCGCCCCCAGGCTGGAGTTGAGTGGCAGGCGGGATGAGGGTGGGGAGCGGCTGGTGGGCCGGCTGCTGTGAGACCCGCCCCCCCCGGCAGAGGACGAATGCTTCTTGTTGCGAGAGCGAGAGGAGGAGCGACGGGAAGAGGAGAAAGGCGGCGAACGACTCCGGGAGCGAACTGAGCGCCTGGAGAGAGAGGAGGGAAGATGTTAGGAAAACAAGAATTCCTTGTTGGCTGCAAGTTCTATCTCTCTCGATGTTGGGAGTGAGCACCAAGAAAGAGGAACTTGAAGGGGCGCCATTTGACATTACTGGGGCATTGTGCACTTGTGTATTAAGGTGTTAATAAAAACAACAAATGGCACGTCACTGCAGATGATAACTACGGAATGTGTGTTATGTTTATATAATGAGATAAGGCCATACGGCAAGCTCACTCCACAGCTAGCTTGACATTTCACCAATTGTGCTATCGAACTGGATCCTTTTCTGTCACTCAACTGGTTTGTAAGTGGTCAACTGGCGGTCACGTTTTTTGGCGAGGCAGGACCCTGGTCCAACCTCAGTTAGAGGCAAGTTCAGAGAGGTAGCGCTATTTGCTAAGATAGCACACCGACTGCGTTTACACATAGGAGTTATGTCTCCTTCCATAGAAGTTACACTTCCCATTCCCTTAGTCAGCATACAAACATACAATTAGGTCAGTCACGGGGACAACCTTTGGCTACTTTAAGTTCAGACTAAAGCAATGTGTGTACAAACATCCCCCAGAAGTCTACTGTCTTGTGGGTTAACCTCAACACTCCTCTGGCATTAGGCCAAATAGCTTAGGGACATAAATTCAAAACACCTCATCACCATACATACTTTTGATAACTATTATACTTCGGGATTTTGGCAGAGTGAGATAAACTCATCTATACCATTTTTATCTTTGTGTCCAGTATGAAAGAAGTTAAGAGGTAGTTTTGCGAGACAATGCTAACTAGTTGGCAACATTCTTCAAACTGCATGCAGACATAAACATGGTATCCACAAGTTGATCTGACTCTGGGGAAGTAGATGATTTTTAAAATTTTACTAGGCAAATCAGTTAAGAACAAATTCTTATTTACAATGACGGCCTCAAAGGGCGCTTGGAAGAAGATGGCACTGATGAAAATCATTAAGTATCCCATTAATTGTGGAGACAACATTCCGATTCCATCATTTGTTTGAAGGTTAGGGAAAAAAAAACTAGTAGCAAGTGAATATGTCCCTGAGCATGAAAACTTATAAAAGTCTACAAACTAAATCTAAAATGTGATTTTTGTAAGTTCATAATTGGGACATTGAAGAAAATTAGCTAGACTAAACAAATAGCCTACAGTTAGCTACATGCTTAAATGGCACCCGAGTGGCGCAGTGGTCTAAGGCACAGCATCTCAGTGCTTGTGGCGTCACTACGGACCCTGGTTCCATTCCAGGCTGTATCACAACCGGCCGTGATTGGGAGTCCCATAGGGCGGCGCACAGTTGGCCCAGTGTCGTCCGGGTTAGGGTTTGGCTGGGGTAGGCAGTCATTGTAAATAATAATTTGTTCTTAACTGACTTGCCTAGTTAAATAAAGGTTAAATAACAGAAAATGAAATAAAAAGACTACACCAAAATAATTCACCAGCATCTTTCAATAGAGTCTACTGACAGCAGAGAAACTTAACAATCACTATGGAGGGCCTAGTTTTATCATACAGCTATGCCAAGTCCCACCAACAGACGCTCAAGGTCCACTCACTGATGCAACACAAAATCAAAATGGCTGAATGTCAACATCCAAGCCCAAGGCTCTCCAACCCTGTTCCTGGAGAGCTAACATCACTCCGCTGCCCAGCTAGTGTAGCCTATCCCCCAACCCATGCCCTCTCCTGCTCCAAAGACCACAGCTCCTCATAGGGTTTCCCTAGACTGGAGCATACAGGCCTTGCCTGTCTGAGCCCAATGTGATGCCTCTCCTGCCTTCCATAGGTTTCCCTTCCCCCTCTACACCACATGGCAAGAGGCAATAACTCCCTGGCAGAAACAGCCCTGCGTGTCACACAGACACATCTGAACATAGAATCAATGTCTCTTCCCTGACCATAGTTTTAAGTAGCCCGTGCAGGACATTGCAACCTGGCCTAGCCATTCCCTTTCCAACACCCTGAGGCTCAATCCTCAGCTATCTAACGCACCACTTACGATTTTAAAAAAGGTACAATATGCAGAAATCTCTCCACCATTTCCTGTTTGCAAAAATTATAATAGTTCTCCTAATTTCAGTTTGTTAAAAAACAAGCAATGCATCATTGTACCAACTAAACTCGCTGTGAAATATTGTCTATAACCCAAAATATTGTATTTTCAGCTGTTTGAAGCTAGTGTACTAAACCGAAAGTAAGACGCAAAAACCAAACTTAAAAAGAAGCATAGAAATAGTGCATATTGAACAGATCTACTGCTTCTTAAACTTACTTTCAATGAGAATGACAGATCTATAACTCACATGTCTATGTGAATTTGGTCAGGTTGCCCAAAAAGTAACATATTGCAACTTTATCAAACACACAGTATAAGCACTTCTTTAGCACACAAACAAAAGGGGGTAGAAAACAAACAGTCAGAGTGGACCTGGTGTCTACTCCAGTGGCCTGGCCATGTTCCAGTATGACCAATAAGAACATCAACAGGAACAACACCAGTTCAATATCATGTTTGCGATCTTACTGGGCCTCTAAAAAGCACCTTGGGCATTTGTGAGAATCAACGTGTGTGTTAGACAGCACTGGTGAATATGCCTATGTGTGTGGAGGTGCATGCCATGCATACAGTGAGTGAATAACCAACAGATTGGGTGGCTAGTAGTAGTCCATAGCTACATGTTAGTATTAGCTTGTGTCTCAAATGACACCATATTCCCGTTGTAGTCCACTACTTTTGACCAGTCTCATGGGGCCTGGTCAAAAGTAGTGCTGAATAAAGGGAATAGAGTGTGATTTGGTACGTATTACACTACTAGCATAAATGTGAATACGAGGCAGGCTGAATGGAAGGTGACTGGGTCAGGCTATAATACTCACCGGGACACAGGGCTAGTGCTGGAGGACCTGCGATTACCATAGGGACTGATGGAGCGTCTCCTGGAGTAGGGGCTGTCGTCTCGCTCATAGCTGGAAGACCTCTGCCTGCTGGCGTAGGGGCTGTCCGACCTCTGCCTACTCCGCCTGGACATCTCCCTGTAGGGGCTGGGGCTCTGTGGGGCCGGCCTACGTCTCTGGTGGTGGTAGCTGTCCACCTCTTGGCTGTAACCACCGATCATGGGGCTTCCATTACCCCCTCTCCTTGGGGGGCTGGGGGACTGTGTAGGGGCTGTTCCCTTCCGGCGAGGGCTCCCCCTGCTCGAGGAAGGCTGCCCCTTGCCCCTAGGGCTGGACTTGTGGCTCTTTGAGGACTTGCGTTGGCTCCTCTCCGTCCGGACCTTCTGAGAGGCAGAGGTGCTCTGGCTGGCGGTTGCATCCCCCCGACCCTCACGCCCCTCCCGTCCCTCTGTCTTCTGTGGCTTATCCTTGCGAGACTTCCCGGAGCGGCCACCCTCCTTGCTGCGAGATGACGAGGAGGAGGATGTGGTGCTTCCCACACTGGCTGCAGTTTGGGCCTGGGTGGAAGGGGGCAACTCTCCACGCTTTGGCCCCAAGTCAGCCTCCAGCTGACCCTGACGTCGTGACCCGGAGGACAGGGATGCTACAGAGGACAGGGAGGCCACCTTCTCCTTGACTTTCCCAGAGCTCCCTCTCTCACGGTCTTTGCTGCTTTTTTTCTTGGTACTCTGACCCCCTTCCCCAGAGTCTCTAACTTTGTTGGGATCCTTCGACTTTTTGCGAGAGTGTCGGTGCTTATGTTCCCGACCATCTCTACCAACAGCCCCGCCCCCATCTCCTTTACTATAATCTGGGACAGGTTCTAACCGATCCCCAGACCCTCTTTCAGCAGGCGGGTCCGAAAAAGTATCCGAATCGGAACTTATGTCGTCATATTCTACCAGCGGCTTCACGGCGCTAACGGAAGGAGGCGCTGTGGAGGTGAGGGCAGAAAAACCAGGGCCCTGAGCCACCTCGGACTCACGTCCATGTTTGGCTGATTTATGCCGTTTGCGCTTGGAAGAAGATGGCACTGACGACTTTGACTGAAGGTTACAGTCCTTGCTCGTCATGTTGCCCGCAGAGGTATGAGGCAGGACCAGGGGCTTGTGTGGCCCGCTGTTACCACTCGTTGTTTGGGGTGGCAGGGCAATGCTACTGTTGGATTCCGGCTTCCTCTTGGTCCCATGGTGTCTATCCGACCCAGGCATTCCTCACGTCAGCTGCGGAACCTACCTCTCCCGAGCGTGGGCCTCTGTAGCCGAGATAATACATTAACGGGAGAGTAATACTCCGAAATCCGGTAAAATGAGATCCAGTGTTCTAAGCAAGCCGACAAATAGAAAATAGTCTGCCCAGGTTTAGTCCTCACGCATTATCCAAGTCGTTCGGCAGCATGGTTTGTCAAAGCAGAAAAATCGAGGTTACTAGTGCCAAAAAAAGCCACTAAAATTAAGGCCTGTGCGTTTAGCTAGTTAGAGAAACTGTCTGAAAAGGCCCAAACAATAAATCGGAGCATTGTGCGCTCTTCTCCGTTTCTATTTGGCTAGCTAGCTCTGTGTAGCTAGCATGCTGTTTGGTAAAAAACGAAAGAAAAAAATAAGTCCCTTTTCTTTTAGCTTCCCTTGTCCGGTGCCAAGCTTAGTTTAGGGTTATTGTTCCTTAGATTTACGGTTTTGTAGTTCAATAAACAAACAGTTAGCCGTCATTAACAGCCGATGTTGTTTCTCGAACAAAATGAAAACTTGACCCGGTTGGTACTGTTTACATGGTCCCTTTTAATATAATTTTATCTCTTGTTAATTTTATATTGATCAGAAATTATAGTATTTTCATGTGCAGTAGATGTTCCAGTTTATTTTTAATGGCTCTGGGAATCAACCAGGCCTATCTTTAGGGCGATGATAGTGGATTTAATAACATCCACAGCCCTTTCAAGAGACGACAACCGCCATTGTGGCTCCTATTATAAATTCTGCAACTGCGCTCCTATCGTTATCGCCCTATGACTATAACCGGAAGTCTCGACGGCTGTCATTCTTCATGGTAGCTCAGCAACAGCCTATCCCAGAGCGCTATCCAGGGAGCTGCGCCGCCTTCCGCCCTAGGCGAGACGCAATGTTTCACCTGTAGAGGGCCTATTAAATATAACTTTCTTTCCATGAATGTCAACGTTATTATATTCCAACTACATTAGCTAGCTTGTAAACAATTTAAACAACTTCAGAAGTTGACAACAAAATACGGAACACAAAAACGATACGGGTAGAGTTAATGTCTTAATTTTATTGAGAAATTGAACAGAAAGTGGCCATAGCCCTGTGCTGCCGACCAAAGAGAAACAGCTAGCTATGTATGATGTGCAAGCACAGATATTGAGACCTCTCTGTCCTAAAACATAGCAAACTGACACTAACCGACTTAAAACAAATGTATTTTTTTATCAGTCAGTGGTGTCACCTCAAAACCCACATCACTCAGTTGTGTCAAAACCAACAACCACACAAATGGCAACCAGAGACCAACTATTGCTTCCATGAGGTATTCGCACATTCAATAATAATTTAATTTAGCTCCATAATAAATCAGCGCAGTGCTCAACATTAGACAGTTTATGGTATTTATTTAACATTGGCGTTACTACTAACTTATTTCTTCAAACACTAATGTTATCGTAGACCGGTCTTCACCATCAGAGACGTGTGTTATAAAAATTATCCATAAATGTATGTGGAACCAAATTGACTATTATCTAACAGATACCTCCATTTCCAAACTGGACTCAAGGGTAGACGTAACATAGTAAACAAAGTCCGGGACACACAATTAGTATGATACGTTACATTTAGTATGGTATTTATTAATTTGTGGATGTCCATCATCCATTTCTATGATATGTTAGGAATTATAATTCGTATAACTTGTTACAAATTAGAATTCTCCCAATATGTTACGACTTTGCAATGCGTATGATATGTTACGAATTCCAATTTGTTATGGCTAATGTTAGTAATATAATAATAATATATGCCATTTAGCAGACGCTTTTATCCAAAGCGACTTACAGTCATGTGTGCATACATTCTACGTATGGGTGATCCCGGGAATCGAACCCACTACCCTGGCGTTACAAGCGCCATGCTCTACCAACTGAGCTACAGTTAGCTAGGTGTCTAATGTTAGCTAGGCTAGGGGTTAAGGTTAACGGTTTAGGGGAAGGGTTAGCTAACATGCTAAGTAGTTTCAAAGTAGTTAAAACATTTTCTTTTTTATTGAACCTTTATTTAACTAGGCACATCAGTTAAGAACAAATTCTTATTTACATTGACGGCCTAGGAACAGTGGGTTTACTGCCTTGTTCAGGCAGAATGACAGATTTTTACCTTGTCAGCTCGGGATTCAATCTAGCAACCTTTCGGTTACTGACCCAACGTTCTAACCAATAGGCTACCTGCCGCCCCAAATGTAGTAAGTAGTTGCAAAGTTGCTAAAATGCTAAAGTTGTCGGTTTTGAGATTCGAACACGCAACCTTTGGGTTTTAGACCTTTGCATTAGCTAACATGCTAAGTAGTTGCAAAGTAGCTAAAAACTTAAACTAAATGCATGCTATTCAACCGATCACTGCCCACACCTACTCTCCTGTCCAGCATCAATACTCTGGACGGCTCTGACTTAGAATACGTGGGCAACTACAAATACCTAGGTGTCTGGTTAGACTGTAAACTCTCCCTCCAGACTCACATTAAGCATCTCCAATCCAAAATTACATCTAGAATTTGCTTCCTATATCACAACAAAGCATCCTTCACTCATGCTGCCAAACATACCCTTGTAAAACTGACTATCCTACCGATCCTTAACTTTGACGATGTCATTTACAAAATAGTCTCCAACACTCTACTCAGCAAATTGGATGCAGTCTATCACAGTGCCATCCGTTTTGTCACCAAAGCCCCTACACTACCCACCATTGCGACCTGTACGCTCTCGTTGGTTGGCCCTCGCTTCATACTCGTCGCCAAACCCACCGGGTACAGGTTATCTACAAGTCTCTGCTAGGTAAAGCCACGCCTTATCTCAGCTCACTGGTCACCATAGCAGCACCCACTCGTAGCACGTGCTCCAGAAGGTCACTGGTCACCCCCAAAGCCAATTCATCCTTTGGTCATCTTTCCTTCCAGTTCGCTGCTGCCAATGACTGGAACGAACTGCAAAAATCTCTGAAGCTGGAGACTCATATCTCCCTCACTAGCTTTAAGCACCAGCTGTCAGAGCAGCTCACAGATCACTGCACCTGTACATAGCCCATCTGTAAACAGCCCATCTATCTACGTACCTCATCCCCATACAGTATTTATTTATTTATCTTGCTCGTTTGCACCCCAGTATCTCTACTTGCACATTCATCTTCTCCACATCTACCATTCCAGTGTTTAATTGCTATATTGTAATTACTTCACCACCATGGCCTATTTATTGCCTTTAACTCCCTTATCTTACCTCATTTGCACTCACTGTATATAGACTTTTTGTTTTCTTTTGTTCTACTGTATTATTGACTATGTGTTGTTTATTCCATGTGTAACTCTGTGTTGTTGTATGTGTCGAATTGCTATGCTTTATCTTGGCCAGGTCGCAGTTGCAAATGAGAAGTTGTTCTCAACTAGCCTACCTGGTTAAATAAAGGTGAAATTAAATAAATAAAAATAAATAAAAAGTAGTAAGTAGTTAAAGTTTCGAAAATTGTCCGTGATGAGATTTGAACATGCAAACTTTGGGTTGCTAGATGTTCTTGTCATATCCACCCTGACTGACCACCCTAATTTCGTTTTTACTTTCTGTAACCATATCAAACGGCTTTTAGTTTACTATATTACGCCTATTCTATGAGACCAGCCTGCCATTTCTCTACCAACTACGCTTGTCCATTGCTGTGTTCAAAACCACTTGGAACTCTGAAAGATATGAAGGCAAATCATGACATTTTTTCTTCCGGTTGGAAAGTCAGAGCTCTAGAAAGAGGCACGAGTTGGATGATTGTTAAAATCGATGTTTTTCCCAGTAAGAGCTAATTTTCTTCCGATTTCCCAGTTGTTTTGAACGCACTAGTCGGAAGTCGGAGATTTCCGAGTTCCCAGTTGTTTTGAACGCGGCACATGTCCCGGATATATGACGTCTTAGCAGCTAGACGTATGTGCATGCGACGTTGGAAATTATAGCCAAAGTACATTTCTTCCGTTATAAAGACATTATGTGTAATACTTTTCTTTATACTGTGTGCGTCGACAATATGAATCCAGAAAGAACTACAACTTGATTTAAAATGCAATGGCTCAGTATGGATTTCTACTCTGTGTTTACATGCACCTTTCCCGCTATAATGACATCGGATGACAAGTCACGTATATGTGTCTTCATTGGTTTATTGCGAGCTGGAAGCAGTCCAAAGCGGAAGTGCTCTTTCCCCAAACAGCAACAACAAAGTTAAAATGTATCCATTCGATCATCGGATTGGCAGTTTCAGAATGTTGTCCATTGTTTTGTCAATGGCTATTGAAGTTATATATATATATAAATATATATATATATATATGTTTTATAATGGAAAATAATGGACACCACAGTGCATTATTTTATAATAAAGATATGCCTACATTATTATGACCATTTATGTGTATACACACAAAGTAGGTATATGCACAAGGCGATGATATTATGTATGTAATCATTATTTATGCAAACTAATTTAGCCCTTTATCCTGCATGAAAGACAACACACAAAAAACGGTACAAAACAAATCGCAGGTAGGTTATGCTCCTGTCCAAAACTAGGCCTCACATGGCTCCAATGACAACTGGACAGCACAATAGCACATACAGTAGGACTACCAATAAAGTGCTCTTGCATAGAGTCCTCCTTTATATCACAGTTATTTAAGGTTGATGTTTTGATATCCCATAGCCCATTGATGTAGGCAGGGCTTAGGCTAAGGGAGAAATAGGCTAGGCCTAAATCTATAGAATTCTAAATAATGGCAGAATATTGCCCTGATGAAAAATGCATGTAGGCTATACTTCGTCCAGGGTTATTACCAAATGTAATGATTTGTGTCCATAATAAAGAAGGATAATGCTAAAAGCAGTGTTCACATATAAAGAGGGAACGGTGGAGGGGAGGGCGAACTAGTGAGCGGAGATATAAGAGTTCGGGTTGTTGGCTGGGGCAGTTGTCGAGAGGTAGGCTAATGCAATTGTGTTACAAACCGAAAAAAATATGAAATTCGCCGTCGCAGCTGCCGAAACAACGGTAGCATGGTAGCTTTGGACTGGGGTTTGCAAGACGAGCACCGATATCTACACATTACTGCACTTTTAACACCGAATTACTTATCCCCCTGATCGAGTCGGGTAAACCACCGTCCGAGATGGGGAAGGAGGTTAATGGTGTTTCGCGGAGCCGGTTTGAGGTGAGTTTATAATATAGGAGATTGCTAGATAACAATTATTTTTGATTGGTGTTATGGTGTTTGTTAAACTGCGTCCATGGTTGCGCACCGATGCAGCTTCCGCAGTCAATGTTTGGATTAGGGCAAACATGTTGTTTTCAAGTATCGACAATATCTTGATTTCTTCAATAGCCTACCAGAATGTACAATTATTAAATGAGGTTATAGTTTCATATTTTGTGTTTATAAAGCATTCATAGGTTTCCGGGCTGATTTAAAAAAATTGTGGATCCTATCCGAGCTTTCTCTTTGTGCCGTCAAAACAAAGACAATGGCACAAATACAGATTTTTAGGCTTCACACTCACACTGATACGAAGCCCTATATTCCCCATCGTTTTATAAACATAGAATGTGATAATATTCGGGCCTACTTCATCCTACTGTGTGACTGAGTTATTTCACAGAGTTGGAGAATTGGAATGTTGTCTTTGATCAGCTATGGTTCTGTTGTGTAGACTCATGGCCGCTGCGGGTTGATTCTGCTACAGATGGGCCATTCGCTCGGCCACGACTCGGCTAGTCCACCACCGCACTCCGAATATCAACAGCAAATACAATAATATATCTGTTTTTAAAATCATACAGGCTATGATTTCCCTATAGATGTTTACGTTGACAGAAGCCTCGTGTTTTTTATGCAAGCGATCGTTATTCAACGTTGTGGCAAAGTTTTCGTCGCTTTATACGCAGCGATAAAGAATGCACCAAATGTGAAATATGGCTTTGGATAAATACAGTCTCATTAACAAATGCCACCCGTGTATGTTCACGCCGTGACATTGGTCTGTCTACCCTGAGCACTCTGTTGTTTAATCCTCATCTAGGCGGCGTGGGATTTGTGTGGTTTTATTTATTTTTAACAGTGCAACAGCTGACGACTCAGAAGATTCAGGCCGTACCTTCTGGCATGACAAGCTGACATCTGCGGCAGATACGTGAGCTGGCTGTAGTTTACTAGCCAATAACAATGGACTTTAACGGTTTGGAGAGGAGAATTGAAATTGTGTTGCATTTATAGGAAGGCCTATTCTTCGTCACGCCCCTGTTTTTTAATGCATCAACATATTGCCTATTGTCAAGTGGCCTAGTGTTGTTGATTGAAACCCTACAGTTAGATAGAAAAACTATCTTTCTTTGTGCATATTTCGTTTCCAAAGGGATGAGGTGTGTTGTCTCCAGCAATTCTTAGTGTGAATCAGTCAGTGAGTTCAGCTCATGTACTGTAACCACGGCAAGGCAACACATATATCCCGTCCCGTAAGTCTTGAGCATTTCAAACAGTTTTTCATAGACCAGAGCCAAAAATGTTATAATAATATAATTCTAGAAAGTCATTCATATCCAGATATATTCTTGATATGATTTCATATTCAAATAGTAGAGGAAAGTGAACAATTTGTACATTTAACTTTAAACCTATCATGCTGGGAAAGGATCCAAGTTATTTAAAAAGTCCCAAATAGTATGAGTATGATTGGAGATTCAAACATGATTTAGTCTTATTTCAAACCATTTGATATACAGTGAATTCGGAAAGTGTTCAGACCCATCCACATTTTCCAATTTGTTACGTTACAGCCTTATTCTAAAATGGATGAAAACAAATATATATATATATATATATATATATATATATATATATCAACCTACACACAATACCCCATAATGACAAAGTGAAAACATGATTTTAGAAATTTTTGCAAATGTATATATATATTTGTTTTTTTACAGAAACCTTATTTACACAAGTATTCAGACCCTTTGCTATGAGACTCAAAATTGAGCTCAGGTGCATCTTCTTTCCATTGATCATCCTTGAGATGTTTCTATAACTTGATTGGAGTCCACCTGTGGTAAATTCAATTGATTGGACATGATTTGAAAAGGCAACACACCTGTCTATATAAGGTCCCATAGTTGACAGTGCATGTCAGAGCATAAACCAAGCCATGAGTTAGAAGAAATTGGTCGTAGAGCTCCGAGACAGGATTGTGTCAAGGCACAGATCTGGGGAAGGGTACCAAAGCATTTCTGCAGCATTGAAGGTCCACAAGAACACAGTGGCCTCCATCATTTTTAAATGAAAGAAGTTTGGAACCACCAAGACTCTTCCTAGGGCTGGCTGCCCGGCCAAACTGGGCAATCCGGGAGAAGGGCATTGGTCAGGGACGTGACCAAGAACCCGATGGTCACTCTGACAGAGCTCCGGAGTTGTTTGTCTGTGGAGATGGGAGAACCTTCCAGAAGGACAACCATCTCTGCAGCACTCCACCAATCAGGCCTTTATGGTGGAGTGGCCAGACGTAAGCCACTCCTCAGTAAAAGGCACATAACAGCCCGCAAGGAGTTTGCCAAAAGGGACCTAAAGGACTCTGACCACAAGGAACAAGATTATCTGGTCTGATGAAACCAAGATTGACCTCTTTGGCCTGAATGCCAAGTGTCACGTCTGGAGAAAACCTGGCACCATCCCTATGGTGAAGCAAGGTGGTGGCAGCATCATACTTTGGGGATGTTTTTCAAAGGCAGGGACTGTGAGACTAGTCAGGATTGAGGGAAAGATGAGCGACGCGAAGTACAGAGATCCTTTATGAAAACCTGCTCCAAAAAACCTGCAATGTAATCCATTTTAGAATAAGGCTGTAACCATTCAATAAAAGGTACTTGTAATAGTAACATGCTCAAACCATAAGGGCAGTTCCACGGTAACAGAATTGTGTTGATTCAGATTTTTCACTTAAAATGTATACCCAACAAAAACCATTGATTTCAAAGTTTAACAAACATACAAGTTTATGCACAAGGACTACTTTTGAAAACAATTTACAATAACACATTTACTGGAAGAACTGTGCAGATGCAAAGTTTGGTGACAGAATTTCGGTAAAATCTCTGTGTCAACATTTTCCAGAAACTATAAACATCTGCTCCGAATTAAGATTCAACGATGTCTGCAGGCAGAATGGAATGTCAGCTATGACCTGACACATTGACTGAAAAATCTCTTTTGATTATTAAACTACAGCAAGTGAAGTGGATTTACACCCGGTAACGGAATTGCGGTAACAGAACTTCATCATGGGTCCCTGATCTGTACTACACAGAAATGCATAGTTATGGATATGAATATCATTCTCTTCATTGTTCTGTATCCTAAATAGGTACACAAAGGTATAAATATGTAATAACCTCCTCTGCATATTTGGGTATTATTCTACACACTGGTTATTATTTTAATGAGCTCTGCCCCAAACAAGACCACATTTGGTTGGACCAAATCAAAACCAATCATAGACGTCTATGTTTCACAAGCTTGGACATTCAAAGTATAGTACAGCACAGTAGAGCTCAGTAAAGGACAGAACATTGGAGTATAGTTTACCATTGTAGCCAATTCAATTGTAGAAAATCACTTACCAATTATTATTTATTTTTTTGGGGGGGGGTTTAATCACTTAATAAATTAACAAAACGTATATCAGTAAAAGTAACTTATTGATAGGTCTACCTTTACTTGTTACTTAAAGATATGTGGGTTTTTGGTAAAGGAATTTCAAGGCAATGTTTCTTAAACTTACACAAGGCAAAAAAAAGTTATACAAAATGAAACATGTTGATATTAGTTGGCAGGGGTCTTTATTTAAGTTTGCAAACTCGAGTAGGATACTGTTTTCGATGACATCACCTTTCAGTATATCAAGGGACTGAATATCTCATGGATCCTAATTATCTGTTTGTGGGTGTGTTAAAACACCTTCTGTAGCCACTGTTTGATTAGGAGACAGCAAATGTCTCCCTTCCCCTCAATCTCTCTTCATCGCACTCACTGTATCACCCCCTTTCTCCCGTCACGCTTTGACGTTGAACCTATCTCTACTGATGACAGTGATCGTTCATCATTGGTTATATGCTGGAGCTTTCCTTGGGGCGGGGCCAGAGAATAGAGGAAGTCTAGGCCAGTCCTGCTGTGAGCGACGGAAGCCAGAGGAAGTTAACACGCTCTTCTTCATCTCTTCCTCACAGATGTTCTCAAACAGCGACGAGGCCGTCATCAATAAGAAGCTGCCCAAGGAGCTGTTGCTACGGTGAGCAAGGGCTTTCCAATGACTGGGCCGTGTGTACACACAGAATATGGCACGCCACATGCTCAACACCATCAAACATCTTAACCTGCCCAAAACACAGCCATTTACACTCTGATCCACCTGCTCCACACAACGCAGCCACGGACAATTAACGAGGTTACATCGTGACACTTGAGCCATGAGCCACCTTAGAAACGAAGGGTCACTATACCAGGGCTGTAGTGGTTTGGTCAACATCACCGACCAACTGCCATCTGCCACTAACCCTCATGTGCCCCATCCCACTTGCCCCAATTTCCCCTCCCCCCAAATGCTAAAACTAATTAAACACAGATGGTCTGGGCTATAAAACATTCAAATCGATTAAGCAAAGAAGAAAAAGTAAAAAGCCCCCGAGCAAACAGAAAATGGAGGCCATAACTCAAGCCTGGGTCTCACTAGCAGAACGGTCTGGGATAGAGGTGCTGACGGTTGGGGGTGTGCTGAAGGTGCAGGGGCCACAGACTGAGCTCTGATTTACTAGGGCTTTTGGGTTAGGGGCAGGCTTGCCGAGATCAATTGCAACATTATACTCACCCTACATCACACTGGGCTGCAGAGTGCAATGTGTTACATATGAATCCATCACACATGCATATCTATTGTTGAAGGGCATAGGCAGTATTCACACTCTTTGACTCCTTCCACATTTTGTGTTACAACTTGAATTTAAAAATGGATAATATATAGATGTTTTTGTCACTGGCCTACACACAATACCTAATAATGTCAAAGTGGAATTGTTTTCTGAAATGTTTACAAATTAATAAAAATTAAAAGCTGAAATGTCTTGACTAAGTATTCAACCCCTTTGTTATGGGAAGCCTAATTAAGTTCAGGAGTAAAAATGTCTTAACGAGTGACATGCTTTGCATGGACTCAATCTGTGTGCAATAATAGTTAACATGATTTTTGAATGACGACCTCATCTCTATCCCACACATACAATTATCTGTAAGGTCCCTTAGTCAAGCAGTGAATTTCAAACACAAATTCAACCACAAATTACCAGAGGTTTTCCAATGACTCGCAAAGAAGGCTACCTATTGGTAGATGGGTAAAGAATTTTAAAAAGCAGGCATTGAATATCCCTTTGAGAATGGTGAAGTTATTAATTGGATAGATGTTGTTTCAATCCATCCGGTCACTACAAAGATACAGGCGACCTTCCCAACTCAGTTGCCAGAGAGGAAGGAAACTGCTCAGGAATTTCACCATGTGGCCGGTGGTGATTTTAAAACAGTTAGAGTTTAATGGCTGTGATAGGGGAACTGCGGATGGATCAACAGCATTGTAGTTACTCTACAATACTAACTTAATTTTATAGTGAAAAGGAAGCCTGTACAGAATACAAAAATGTAAAAACATACATCCTGTTTGCAACAAGGCATTAAAGTAATAATGCAAAAACTGTGGCAAAGCAATTCACTTTTTGTCCGGAATACAAAGTGTTATTTTTGCGGCCAGTACATTACTGAGTACCACTCTACATATTTTCAAGCATAGTGGTGGCTACATCATGTTATGGGTATGCTTGTAATCATTAAGGTCTGGGGAGTTTTTCAGGATAAAAAATTAATGAATGTATAACGGCGTTCGTCTGAAGGAGAGTCGGACCAAAATGCAGCGTGGTAGTTACTCATGTTTTTTAATGAAACTTCGACGATACATTAAATAACTATAGAAATACAAAACAACAAACGGAACGTGAAAACCTATACAGACTGTCTGGTGAATAACTAACACAGAGACAGGAACAATCACCCACAAAATACACAGTGAAACCCAGGCTACCTAAATATGGTTCCCAATCAGAGACAACGAGAATCACCTGACTCTGATTGAGAACCGCCTCAGGCAGCCAAGCCTATGCTAGACACACCCCTAATCAGCCACAATCCCAATGCCTACAAAAAAACCAATACGACAACACAATAACCCATGTCACACCCTGGCCTGAACAAATAATTAAAGAAAATACAAAATACTAAGACCAAGGCGTGACAGAATAGAGTTAAGCACAGGCAAAATCCTAGATGAATTCACCTTTCTGCAGGACAATAACCTAAAACACAAGGCCAAATCTACGCTGGTGTTGCTTACCAAAAAGACAGTGACTTAAATCTACTTGAAAATCTATGGCAAGACCTGAAGATTCACAGCTGCAATTGCTGTAAAAGGTTATTCTATTGACTTAGGGGTGTGAATACTTGTGTAAATGAGAATGTAATAAATGTTGAATTCTGACTGAAACACAACAATGTGGAAAAAGTCAAGGGGTATGAATACTTTATGAAGGCACTGGTACACTACCTACATACATACGTACGTACGTACGTACCGTACCAGTCAAAAGTTTGGACATACCTACTCATTCCAGGGTTTTTCTTTTTACTATTTTCTACATTGTAGAATAATAGTGAAGACATCAAAACTATGAAATAACACATATGGAATCATGTAGTATCCAAAAAAGTGTCAAACAAATCCAAATATATTTTCTATTTGAGTTTCTTTTTAAAGTAACCACCCTTTGCCTTGACAACTTTGCACACTCTTGGCATTCTCTCAACCAGCTTCATGAGGGAGTCACCTGGAATGCATTTCAATGAACAGGTGTGCCTTGTTAATTCGTGGAATTTCTTTCCTTCTTAATGCGTTCGAGCCAATCAGTTGAGTTGTGACAAGGTAGGGGTGGTATACAGAAGATGGCCCTGTTTGGTAAAAGACCAAGTCCATATTATGGCAAGAACAGCTCAAATAAGCAAAGAGAAACGACAGTCCATCATTATTTTAAGACATGGTCAGTCAAAACGGAACATTTCAAGAACTTTAAGTATCTTTATGTGCAGTTGCAAAAACCATCAAGCTCTATGACGAGACTCTCTCATGAGGACCGCCACAGGAAAGGAAGACCCAGAGTTACCTCCTGCTGCAGAGGATATGTTCATTAGAGTTACCAGCATCAGAAATTACAGCCCAAATAAATGCTTCAGAGTTCAAGTAACAGACCCATCTCAACATCAACTGTTTAGAAGAGACTGCATGAATCAGGCCTTCATGGTTGAATTGCTGCAAAGAAATCACTACTACAGGACACCAATAAGAAGAAGAGACTTGCTTGGACAAAGAAACACAAGCAAAGGACATTAGACCAATGGAAATCGGTCCAAATTTGCGATTTTTGGTTCCAGCCGCTGTGTCTTTGTGAGACGCAGAGTAGGTGAATGGATGCTCTCTGCATGTGTGGTTCCCACCGTGAAGCATAGAGGAGGAGGTGTGTGGGTGCTTTGCTGGTGACACTTCCAGTGATTTATTTAGAATTCAAGGCACACTTAACCAGCATGGCTACCACAGCATTCTGCAGTGATACGCCATCCCATCTGGTTTGCGCTTAGTGGGACTATCATTTTAATTTATTTTTCAACAGGACAATGACCCAACACAACCCAGGCTGTGTAAGGGCTATTTGATCAAGAAGGAGAGTGATGTAGTGCTGCATCAGATGACCTGGCCTCCACAATCACCTGACCTCAACCCAATTGAGATGGTTTGGGATGAGTTGGACCGCAGAGTAAAGGAAAAACGGCCAACAAGTGCTCAGCATATGTGGGAACTCCTTCAAGACTGTTGGAAAAGCATTCCAGGTGAAGCTGGTTGAGAGAATGCCAAGAGTGTGCAACGCTGTGAAGGCAAAGGGTGGATACTTTGAATAATCTAAAGTACAAATTTGTTGGTTATTACATGATGTGTTATTTCATAGTTTTGATGTCTTCACTATTCTACAATGTGGAAAATAGTCAAAAATAAAGAAGAAATCTTGAATGAGTTGGTGTGTCCAAACTTTTGACTGGTATTGTATGTACGTACACACTGAGTATACCAAACATTAGGAACACCTTCCTAATATTTAGTTGCACCCACCTTTTTTCCCTCAGAACAGCCTCAATTCGTCGGGGCACGGACTCTACAAGGTGCCGAAAGCGTTCCACAGCGGCGCTGGCCCATGTTGACACCGGTGCTTCTTACAGTTGTCAAGTTGGCTGGATGTCCTTTGGGTGGTGGACCATTGTTGATACACAAACTGTTGCGTTGCAGTTCTCGACACAAACCGGTGCTCCTGGCAACTACTGTCATACTCTGTTCAAAGGCACCTTTTTTGTCTTGCCCATACACCCTCTGAATGGCACACATTCTCAATTGTCTCAAGGCTTAAAAATCATTCTTTGACCTGTCTCCTCATCTTCACTGATTTGAAGTGGATTTAACGAGTGACAAATGAGGGATCATATCTTTCACCTGGATTCACATGGTCAGTCTGTCATGGAAAGAGTTTTTTTAAACATTTTGTGTGTGTGTGTGTGTGTAATGCCCCACCACACAATCTCTCTCTGCAAAAGTGAACATTTATCTAGCCTTCAAACACGATAACCATAGTAGAGTTAACATAAATTCACACACACAATCATAAGTGTCATATGCTCATCAAACATAAAGTGGCATACATAGCAGAGTTCTTAGTGTAATTATAGGGTCAAACAGGGATTCTGGGTAGAGCCTTGTATACATAGAGGGCTCTGGTTCTGATTCTGGGTACCAAGGGTTCTGAACCATCCCTGTCTGTGTTCCAGAATCTTCTCCTTTCTGGATGTGGTGACACTCTGTCGCTGTGCCCAGGTCTCACGGGTGAGTTTGTTTCTGAAGTGTGTATTTGGTTCAGTGTAAGTGTGTGTGTAATTGTGTGTTGGACAGAATAGTGAAACCAGTGAAGTTGACCTTGTGCCCCTTTCTCCCTCAGTCGTGGAATGTGCTCGCCCTGGACGGCAGTAATTGGCAGAGGATTGACCTTTTCGACTTTCAGAGAGATATTGAGGTCAGGAAGTCTCGCATAAACCTTCTTTTCCTCAGATCTCTCTCTCATATCCTCTCCATCTCCTCCTCACCTCTTCTCTCTCATCCTCTCCATCTCCTCCTCACCTGCCATTTATTCTTTTCTTTGTCTGTCTTGCCATCTTTTATGGAAACAAAGTGGACATTCATGTCTGTGACATTATAAACACAAACAACATTGACTTTAAACCCACATACCGTGATTATGTAAGATTTGAATTCAGGACCTTAGCAGTTGATTGTCTACCAAAGGAAAGTTTGATTAGACTACTATTGATGTTGTGCATTCACCACAATCAATGCCATGTACTGCATGTCAATCTATTGACCTTGTCACTGTATGGATGACCACAGATGACCATTTAAAGGCATTTGAAGGGTAAGACTGATGTATTCACACGTGACAAGTTTAGTACATTGCCATAATCAACAACGCCAGGTCAAGTATAATCATGTCTGCCAGCAATAGTAAGACAGACACTCAACAGGTACTGCGAAAGGGGTTCAAGTCAAGCAGTCAGTGTTTACAAAGATGGTTGAGTTTAGCCTAAACAGGTAGCCTCTACCCTATGCTCCTGCCACATGTGTTTTTGCATGTATGTGAAAGTGAAGATGATAAAACAGACTCCTCCTCAGATTATGATAGGTGTTTGTGTCTGTGTGTTGCAGGGGCGAGTGGTGGAGAACATCTCGAAACGATGTGGGGGATTCCTGAGGAAGTTGAGTCTGCGGGGCTGTCTGGGGGTGGGGGACAGCGCTCTGAGGTGAGGACTGACTGGGAATCGGGCCTAGACTGGGCACTCTTGGCACTGAGGAGGGTGAGGGGGAGGAGATTTATGTGGGAGCTGGAGGGCAAGTACACACACTCCAGTGCAAATATGTCTGTTCCTGTTTGTTTTTCAACAGAACCTTCTCCCAGAACTGCAGGAATATTGAGCTGCTTAGTTTGAATGGCTGCACCAAGATAACTGACAGGTATTTGCAGACATTTATGCCTTGGGTTTTTTGTTGTCTAGTATAATTCTATTTTGCTAATGTGTTAAAGTGTTAAAAGTGCTAAAGTGTTACATTATTATACATGTAAGCCTCTTGCCTCTTTCTCTCGCATGCAGCACATGTAATAGCCTAAGTAAGTTCTGTCCCAAGCTCAAGCACTTGGACCTCGCCTCCTGTACCTCAATCACCAACCTGTCACTCAAAGCACTCAGGTGAGGGGTCTCTCTTTCTCCCACTCATACTGTCAGCATTCCTGGAAAAACCTTGTCACTCACCTTTTGGTGATTTGATTGTAGTCATCCCTCTTCGTGACAGTTTGTTGACTCTAGGACTAATATAAGCCATTCAAAATATCCTGCGACTTTTTTTGAGATGCAAGATTTTTCCAGGACTCAAGAATACTCGCACGCACACACTGGGGAGTCTCCTCAGCAGGAGCAGATGGTTGCATCTGTTGTACAAGTGTAGGGTGATCCGGTTATTCAGGGGATGTGCATAAATATGGGACACAGTTGTTGTTGTTTTGCCGGCTTTTTATCTAATATCTGTGTCGTGGTCTGACCCATTTTCTTCCCCTGCAGCGAGGGCTGTCCTCTGTTAGAGCAGCTTAACATCTCGTGGTGTGACCAGGTGACTAAGGATGGCATCCAGGCCTTGGTACGATGCTGTCCCGGACTCAAAGGCCTTTTCCTCAAGGGCTGCACACAGGTAGGGCCAGGGCAAAGGGCAACAAACGGGACAGCTGGAGTTGGGACCATTAAAAAGCATAAGATCACTACCTCAGTCTAAGCAAGGTGCGTGAACAGAAGAACGGACTGGATAGGTGAGAGTTATTCATCCCTTGCAGGTGAAAGGAACAAATGGATCGCGTATGATTAGTATTGTAGCCAGGAGGATGAGGCATTAAGATATAGGTAGACTGAATGGCTGACTGAGGGGAGAGGGGCTTAGCTAGTCTAGATATGAGACCAGGGCTAATGTTTGTATTGCAAGCGTGATGGGGATGGTAGATCCAAACAGCAGGTAGGACATTTAGTTGCAGGAGGGGGTTAGCTAGCTAGCTCATTGGTGGGGTTACCTTGGTGCACTACTAATGGGATTTAAAAGGACACACCTCTCTCTCTCTCTCTCTCTCTCTCGCTTCTTTCCATCTCCACCTATTAACTAGTTGGAGGATGAAGCACTGAAGCACATTGGTGCACACTGTCCAGAGCTGGTCACTCTCAACTTACAGACGTGTTCGGTAAGCAAGCACCTCTTTCAGTGTTTAGGTCACATAACAGCAAAACCTGCTGATCTCACAGCTTCAAAATAAAGCGAGTGTCTCGCTTGATATTTCAGCACCCATCATGTTTGAGGCTGAATGCTTTGTTGTGGTGTGTTGGGGGCTTGTAACTCCTGAATAGGCTTGTCATTGAGAAATTATGAATCTCTTTTTAGCTGTTGTGGCCATCCATATAGAAGGTAAATGAGTCATGTTCTGCCTCTGCTGTTTTTTAAAAACAATTTGCGGACTGAGGGTGTTTCTTGTGTACAAGGCTGCGCAGTCAGTCTGCATTCTGCCCTGCAGTAGAGGGACTAGTATGGACTGAGGCCCGCCCTGCCATGTAACCTACATAATGAATAGCGTGTGAAATGCACCCAGACAACACATTTGTTTCTCTGGCATCCTCTTTATCTGTGTCTCCAAATTCCCTTCCTGTTACGTCTACACCCCAAATGTCTCTCTCTCCCTCCCTCTTTCCTTCCTTATCTCCTTTTCAATGTCTCCCATCTTTCAGCAGCTCCCTCTTCTTTTGCCTCTTTTTCATCCTCTGTCCTCTCTCTTTTTACACCTGTGCTTTCTCTGTGTGGCTCCCCCTCGCAACTTTCTGCAATCTTGTAAGATCAGAACTACAGAGGGAAACGAGATGAAAATATATCACAAAAAACATATGATTCTCATTCACTGTTCTGAGATGGATATTCATAGCCTACGGCATCAGTTATGGTAATATTATGTTCATTTTGATAATGGTGTTATAGCTGTTTGATGCTGTGGAAGTTCTGCTAGTGACCCGTGCCTGTTTCCCTCTGAGCAGCAGATCACAGACGAAGGTCTCATTACTATATGCCGGGGCAGTCACCATCTGCAGTCGCTGTGTGTCTCAGGTTGTGCCAACATCACAGACGCCATCCTCCACGCCTTGGGACTGAACTGCCCGCGCCTCAGGTTGGTACTCCCTCTGCTCCTAGTCCACCTCACCCCTGACCCCTGCTCCAACCCCTCCACACTGGTCTCAGGTGCCCACGCCACCCATCCCTGCTTTTAACCACTGTTCACTCCAAATACCACCAGAAACTCCATACAACCCTTCATACATTAAGACTCAAATACACCCCGCTCCCCTTTCTGGTTAGTGCCCAAGTTAACCCACCTTGTATTTCCTCAGACACGTCAATACATAGCAGTTCCCCTGATCATAGCAGGATGTCCTGTCTCCTTTCAGAATATTAGAGGTGGCTCGCTGCTCTCAGCTCACAGATGTGGGCTTCACTACACTAGCAAGGGTGAGTGTGGAAACTGACGCAGATCACACACACACATCTCTGACATACACTACCGTTCAAAAGTTTGGGGTCACTTAGAAATGTCCTTGTTTTTGAGAAAAGCAAAGCATTTTTTGGTCCATTTTAAAATAACATCAAATTGATCAGAAATGCAGTGTATTAAAAACTGTTGTACTGATTTAAAGAAGCAATAAAACTGGCCTTCTATAGACTAGTTGAGTATCTGGAGCATTTGTGGGTTTGATTACAGGTTCAAAATGGCCAGAAACTAAGAACTTACTTCTGAAACTCATCCGTCTATCCCTGTTCTGAGAAATGAAGGCTATTCCATGCGAGAAATTGCCAAGAGACTTGGCATCCCGGAGTCGCCTCTTCACTGTTGACGTTGAGACTGGTGTTTTGCGGGTACTTTTTAATGAAGCTGCCAGTTGAGGACTTGTGAGGCGTTCTCAACTAGACACTCGAATGTACTAGTCCTCTTGTTCATTTGTGCACTGGGGCCTCCCACTCCTCTTTCTATTCTGGTTAGAGCCAGTTTGCGCTGTTCTGTGAAGGGAATAGTACACAGCGTTGTATGAGATATTCAGTTTCTTGGCAATTGCTCGCATAGAATAGCCATCATTTCTCAGAACAAGAATAGACTGACGAGTTTCAGAAGAAAGTTCTTTGTTTCTGGCCATTTTGAACCTGTAATCGAACCCACAAATGATGATGCTCCAGATACTTAACCATTCTAAAGAAGGCCAGTTTTATTGCTTCTTTAATCAGTACAACAGTTTTCAGCTCTGCTAACATAATTGCAAAAGGGTTTAATAATGATCAATTAGCCTTTTAAAATGATAAACTTGGATTAGCTAACACAACGTGTCATTGGAACGCAGGAGTGATGGTTGCTGATAATGGGCCTCTGTACGCCTATGTAGATATTCCATTAAAAAAAATCTGCTGTTTCCAGCTACAATAGTCATTTACAACATTAACAATGTCTACACTGCATTTCTGATCAATTTGATGTTATTTTAATGGACAAAAAATGTTTGCTTTTCTTTCAAAAACAAGAACATTTCTAAGTGACCCCAAACATTTGAATGCTAGTGTACATGTGTTGTATTACGTTTTTTTCTTTTTTTTTTCTGGCAGAATTGTCATGAGCTGGAAAAAATGGACCTGGAAGAGTGTGTGCAGGTGAGCTAGCCTGCGCAACACGCACGTTCCCACACACACTGACATACCTTGTAGCACCATCCACCAGAAGGATACGTTTGTTTATGTCTCTCCCCAGATCACGGACGGCACACTTATCCAGTTGTCCATCCACTGCCCTCGTCTGCAAGTTCTGGTGAGCACTAGCTAATGGCTTCTAACCTAGGAGCTGGTCTCAAACATGCTTTGTTCAATTTAAATTCTATGAAATACATGTCGGAAGAACTTGTTTCTTAGATAATCCACAGTCTCGTTGGTGTTAATAACAAAAGAAACCCAATGTGTTCGGTGACCGTAGTATTGCTGTTCTTAACTGTTCCCTGGTCGTTGTTATGGTCTCTCTCTCAGAGCCTGTCTCACTGTGAGCTGATTACTGACGATGGCATCAGACATCTGGGAAGCGGGCCCTGTGCCCACGACCGGCTGGAGGTGATCGAGCTGGACAACTGCCCCCTGATCACGGACGCCTCGCTGGAGCACCTGAAGACCTGCCACAGCCTGGACCGCATCGAGCTCTACGACTGCCAGCAGATCACCCGCGCAGGCATTAAGAGACTAAGGGTAGGCACTGGTGCTACATTGTACATTGCTGCTTATGCGTAGTGCACAGACACACAGATTACAGTAAATGAATGAACATTTCTTAGATGCGTTTGTATATACCCTTACACCAACACTCATCTTTTTTTTAATCTCTTTCTCTCCAGACCCATCTACCTAACATCAAAGTGCACGCGTATTTCGCCCCCGTCACCCCACCCCCCTCGGTTGGGGGGAGTCGCCAGAGATTCTGTCGCTGCTGTATCCTGCTATGATGTGAAGACCGCGCCCCCACCCCCCCCTCAGCCCAACTTCTGCCCCTCCACCCAACCTGGCTCAGCCTGCTCCGATCCGGCCTCAAGGTATACATGCTGGTGTGCCCCCCTGATTGGAGCTGCAGAGAGAGGGAGAGAGCCCAAACACCACAGGGTCTGGGAAGAACCTTCCCAATGACATTACCAAACCCACTCACAACGGCCTTTGTCAAACACACAAATAAACACACACACATCACCACAGATGAACATCAGTACATTCCCTGCTGTCCCCAGGCCCATGTTCTAAAGACCATCCAGCATTGCAGGGAGGATTACATAATAGAACCACTGCTGTTTACAGATTAGGCTCCTAATACACTGTATGGACTACATGAAGGTAGGGCACACTTGATACGAGGTTCCCTATGGACTACTATGACCTTTTACTAAAGGATCAGGAAGATGGGTTTGGATAAGAAACTCACATCCAATGTGGGTGTTGGGAGGATAACCAGAAACATGGCTAGAGCTACTATGGGAAAATTGGTTTGGTAGAAATGCCCTCAGAATCTTTCAACGACTGTCAAGCTACCTCTAGACATAACTGCACTTCAACGTGAGTAGCACTTTGTTAGCCTCTGGTTCCAGACTGCCCACTCCCAACCAAACTTTTTATTTTTTATACTAAAGATCCGTTTCCATTGGCACTTTTAAGTCAACCCAGGTTGGGCTGGCCTTGGTGGCTGGCTGAAATTGTTTCCACTGCCTCCAAAGAATAAATGATGTCATGTTGCTAGGTATTCAATATATGACTGCAGCTGGCTTCGCTAATGTTGCTAACTGGCAAGATGTTGAAGAATTTAAATTCACCCTCACTATGCTGTAATTAACTTTAACCCATACTCCTGTCAGTGCTAGCCATACTCAGAACCATGCATTTAGCTTGCTAACTCGCTAAACGGTTAGCGTCGCTATTGGCTAGCTAACTAATCATGCAAACCAGACGGCAGGTTTGAGTGTTTTATTTATTTATATATTTTTTACAACAGATGATATGGTGTAGCTAGCTAGCTTTAAATACGAACTGGCCAGCTAAAATTCCTGCTAGCTACAGTAGCTTGTTTTAACTCTTGATTTGCTAGCTAATAATGGTAGCTAGCATTTTAGGGCTGACTGTTGTCATAAAAGTTTATTGTGGAATGCAAACATTTATGGATCCAGCTGTGGTGGCAATTCGTGTCATGTCTGACTACTGCAGTACTGCTTGTCCATGTGCTAACTAGCAGCGCACACACCTAGATTAGCTGCTCAACGTTGTCACCATCCAGCGGTGATTTTATTTTTTATTTACTGCGTTACCAGCCTGAATTCTAAACGCGCTAGCACCAGGTGTGAAACTGGGCTGTGCTGGTTCGAATTCCATTCGAACATCTCTATTTTGACCCTGATTTTAAGTGCCAGTGGAAAGGGGTTTAATTTAACAATTTAACAATTTAACAGAGTCCTGGTGTCTTCGACAGCAATTAAACAGCCCCACACACACACACACACACACACACACACACACACACACACACACACACACAAATATATTGTAAATACAGTGGGTAGTAGTTCTTCTTCTCTAGTCTCAAAGTAGCTACAACTTAGTGCAGGCCTGCTAGAGGGTATGCTGAGTTTATCCAGCAAAATGATGACACTTTTTAAAGGGTCTCTATGACTCACCTAATAGTTTACTGCCAAATGACAACACACACTTGCACATTCACGTGCACACACACACACAGCTCAATACCTCCCCCTTCCCCTCTCTCTGTTACAATCAGAAGCTTCATTCCAAAAAAAAAAAGAAGAGAAAAGCAAATATTTTTCTAAAAAGGACACCAATTGAGACTTACACGTGGGGACTTGAGAAGATGCCAAATGTTGCATGTAACAATTCTAGTTTTTTAAATCTAAATGTAATATATGTAAGTACTGTGGAAATCCAACACCGCAGCCAGCTAAACCACACCACAGACCATGGTGTGAGGGAGAGATCTACGTCAATGGGTCTCGCACTATGTTAAGCCAAACACATACTGTACACACACAGGTGTGTTTTTGTGTATTGTGTGTGAGAGAATGTTCCGGGCCTATGGAGAGTAGTTTGGACAGTGAACCATCACCGGTTCTGGATTTTTGGAGACATAATAAACCAGGCCCCTGCAAGCTAGTCTTAACAACATCAAAATATTGAATAGAGACCCAAACACATAAAATAAAAAAAGATTGACGTCACTGTGAGTTTGCGATGCCAGACAGACCAGGAGGACGGAAAGAAAAAGCCAACCGAAAACAAAGTATCTGTATTTTAATTTTGTTCCTTTTAGTCTTTTTTTCCCCCCTTGGTGATGAACATTCTTGATGAATGCGAGCTGGCGAACCACACTTGTGTAGGAGGAGATGCCCAGTGTTGCTTGCGGGCACCAGGATCTGGTCAGTGACAGTAATGCCCCTTCAACTCCCATGAGGCCATGCAGGGGAGAGGGTGAAAGTGGAGTTGACCCTGCACCAGCACAGCGCACCCTTCTCTCTCTGCCTGGGACCAGTGACGTGGGACGAGGAGGGGCCGCTGAAATTGGATAGGTGCGGTCACCAAACAAGGAAGTCGTTTAGAATCTTGACCTGGAGTGAGCTGAGCGCACAACCCTGGCCTGCTGACAGATGTTGGAGTGCAGGGGTATGTGTCCCAACTCCACGACTACAACCTTTACCAAAAGACTTTGACCCCTGTTCATGAGTTTCAAAGCCTTTCACTTGGATCCTTCCTCCTCTCCCACACTTTAACCTTCTCTGTTTTCTGTCTCTCCTCTTCTATTCTCTGTTCTGTTTTTCTTTTTATAGTTTTGTCTTTTTTTAGCCTTTTTCTGTTCAAGTTGGTGACTTCTACATCTCGTTCTCACCCCTCCCCCCTCTTTTTTGTTTGGTGTGTTTTGGGGTGGGGCTGTTTTTGTTTTTCATTCAGTCATGAGTTCAGTGTTTTCCCCAGTTAAGTTTGAGCCCTCTTGCAGTCCTTGGTTTTTGGTCTTATGGAGTTTGTGTTCTATTTCGAGTTCTTGTTACCTAATGTCCAGAGTGTAGCCTTTGTACAGGGGGAAGGGTTGGAGACAGTGCAATTTGTAAAATAAGTTGATGATGAGGTTGCTTTTATGTATAATGGATGTTATACAACGTATTGAATGTGTTGCCATGAAGGCGTTGTCTGGGAACGTGGGGGTGGGGGGGTTAGGGCCTAGGTTGTGTGCTGATGTAGCAGAAACAGATTCCTCTCCTGATGTGCTTTCCCTTTACTTGTTATGCCTTGCTTTAGGGACCCCTAACACATTGATGCAGCCCACCCCACTGTAGAAACAAAACAGAGTTGTTACGCCCAATCGGAATGTTTTCATGTTCTCTAAAAATACATATTTCCTTCTAAGATTCAAACCAACTAACAGGCAAAACATTTAATGATGATTATATTCTGTTTTTGTGATTTTGTCAGTTGGGGTTGAGAGGGGGATAATGCAAACGGCGATTAATCCAGTCTGATCTGTTTTGTTTGAATGTGGGTTTATGGGGGATTAGAGAACATCCAGGAGCCCAGATATGCGTAGATGCATAATGTACTCATGCTATTCACCCTCTGGCTGGATGCAACTGTGCTCCCACTGCTCCCTACGGTCTGGAGTTACTAGAGGGAAAGTCATGGGGAAGCCGGGATCCATAACACCTGTTTGACCTCTTCACACACAGTTGCTGAGTCACCGGCACCACTTGTACTCGCTTAGTCATTCACAGAAGCACTGAGACACACACAGGGTACGCACTGACCATTTGCACTGCCATGGTCCTCTCTGAATCATAACTCAGTTGAGAGCAAAGGTATGCAGAGTAGACATGCAAGCCTACACATAAATGTAAATGTACTATACACTATACACTATTGACAGCACAGACAACAGGCAAATTTAGCCTCAAGCGGTTCCGTTAGAATTGATTCAATATACAAAAACAGGAAAACATGTCCATACTGGGTTATGTCATAAACTACCCTGTAGAATGTCAGGTCTAAACACATGCAAAACAATTTTACCGCTTCATTCCTCTGATTTTCCAGCAGTTAACATGGAAGATGACAGATTACTGAATTCTGGCTCAGTCCATTATCATGTCCACTCAGTCCCTATGACTACACTGTGTGTTGGAGGGGGTGGGGGAGGATGGCTGGCTGGCTGCGTGAACAAGATGGTGGATCTAAAGTGTGTTCTTGGTAGTTTGACACCTGGGGACTACTTTACTTCCTTTTTTTTTTTTTACTTTACACAATGACTGTAGTTCATATAAATTAATGTAAATCTTTTTTCTTTTTTTTTTACAATTAACTGATTATAAATGAATATGTATGTATGTATGTATGTATGAATAAATATATAACTATATTATTAAGATTTGCCTGTTATTTCTGTAATTGCAGTATGTTGAAGTGTTCATTTGTTTCGCTCTGAAATTTTTCCTGACCTGACTAGGAAAAACACTTGGCTCCAGTTATAGGCTATAAATAGGGAGCAGAGGTTTTTCCTGACCAGGTCAGGTAGTCTCCACTATATTGTAGTTGTTATTGTAGTCCTACATGGTTTCCTTTTACTGTATGTAATGCATGTTGTCCTAACCTTAGCGCAACACTAGAGGGCAGCAATAAGCTACTTTCAAAAAAAAGTCTGTGGAGAAACCCAACCCTGAGTACTGTGCGGGGTTGTAAGAAGCAGGCTGGAACTATGTTACGAGTAGTTAAATGCTATTTTACTTCATTCATCCACTTTGTAGCAAAACTTAATTCAAACATGTATGTTACCCAAGTCTTCATACTAATGGTGTGTGGATATCTGATGTCCGTGATGAAATCCGAGATGAATGAACAGGATCATTCTGTCTGCCCCATTGGGAGTAACCACACTGCTACCCGTCCTACAGTGCCATGACAACCAGCGACTTAGTTTGTGATGTTGTTAGGCTCATAGTGCCATACGGGGCCATTTTGGCTCCAGTTGTTCCCCTGCTGCTAGAGATATTGTGTTCCTCCTTCTCCTTCCCTCTGGCATGGAGTGGCTTGTTTTCGCCTCCTATGTTGTCATTGGGGGGACCTTATTTTTAGCTGGCTTACAGACACCTGGGGTATTAGTCTGCGAGTGCACAGCAGAGCAGGCAGATTGAAAATCTTATGAATGTTCAATGAGGATGTATTGTTTTCTCCACACAAAGCAATTGACTAATAAGAATGCTGTTTGTAGTTAAGACTCACATTGTGCCGTTCAGCATAATGACATTATATAAACACACACACACACTTTAGAGACTAATGTGGCATATAGTTAAATATTATGCATGTTGCAGTAGACAAACAATGCACACACATACCTCCCCTAAACACACATGCAGGATATCAAACTGCAGCTCCAGTGTTCTATTAGGTAGCATGTTCCATTGCTCTCTGCGTCTACACTATCCGCCATGCAGCTGGCACTTGCTGCTGACACGCTGGAGAAAACTAGGAATAATTAATTTGAATATGATTACTGAGGCTGGGGTAAAACAATGTCACTCTCCTTGGCTACCTTTCCTCCTCTCTCTTCTTCTCTCTCTCTCCTCCATTAAATGGCTTCTGACAGCTTAGCCTGAACTTTGATGAAGAGCTTAGGTGTAATAATGGAATGCATGCATACATACATAGAAATACTGTAATCACACACACACACACACACACACACACACACACACACACACACACACACACACACACACACACACACACACACACACACACACACACACACACACACACACACACACACACACACAGGCTCTCCATCACTCTTCCCCTTTCACCTATGTGAGAGTAGAAGAGTTTGTCTCTGATTGTCCCTGTCAGTGAGTCCACAGTTGAACAAATGACCAATCAATGGAAAACAACAGATGAATGTGATGGGTTGAAAGACTAAGGAAATTGTTTGTAACCACAGCCACCACCCGTACCCTTATAACCGTGCCCCTGTCAGTAACACATGGCCCATGATGAATGGCTACTGCCTGCTTGTTAGGCATCAGAGGCACATCTGTATAGGAGATTAGGAGCTCACCTTCATAAGGCAGCCTTACAGATAGGGTCTGTGACTGTGCCCGCCGTGTTCTTATAGGCCAGGGAGAAAATGAAGGGGAGTGCAACATTTGCTGTATCTGCTAAATGGAAGATGCTGTAACAAAGATAACATGTAGGGGTTCATTTGATAAGCACGGGTAACCTTGGAGCAGAGCATAGTCATTAAAGAACGGAGAGGACAGAAACCAGGAAGAGAACAGAGAAGATCATTACCAGAAGATGCTCTAGTGTCTCTCTTTATCTCACTCGTCCCCTCGCTCTTGCTCTTTCTCTGTGTATTTCCTTTCTCTGACTCTATCCTACTTCCTACCTCTCTTTTAGATACGCTCATGTAGATACTTTCACGTAGACAGTGGAAAATGGGCCAACCCGTCCCACAAGGCTCGTCTTTCTGGGGAAAATCACTTGAAAACTATTAATAAGAATTGAAGCTCTTCTCAGATTAGATTCCCCAGTGTCCTGTTAGAACATTACACTGACTGCTCAGAATCTCCTTCCCTCCTCTGGGTCATTCAGATCAGTGTTTTTCATATTGAGCCTAAGTGTAAACAGACCGCATTATCAGTAGGATACCTGGCGAGACTGCTTCATTCTCTGTATTAATTCCAAGACAACGAGTAAACGTGCGATGATTGAAACTGTTTTCGAATCATCTATTACACTTCAGGCAAGATGTCATCACATCAGTGTGGAAAACCTGGCCCCCTAACCAATCATTTCATAATAGACAGGCATGACACCTACATGCACCCTGTGGTGCGTGCTCTAAGGTGTAATAAAGTACCGTATATTATTTGGAAGTGATCCATCATGCTGATTCATGAGCTGTCCAGTGGAGGGAGGGGGAGAGAGAGAGTCAGATCTTGTTTGACTTGTGCTCGATGACACATACAGAAGGGCACGTATAGTCTGGCGACCTACTATTGACGACTAACACAGAGAAACAAAACAAGGTGGTGACGGTGGAAACAAACGTAGCAGAGATTGTTTTCAACAGTTTTTGTTTCATTGATTTTTTTCACCGCTACACTGACCATTTATTCTAAAATAACAATCTCTAATGTAAATCATTATACAAAAGGTATCTTTCATTTAACCATATCGTCTTAGGCATGTGAGAACACTTTATGATAGCCCATCAATGGAAATGTTGACAATACAACTGTTCCATGACCATGGCATTCATTTACAGAGATTTCCCTGTTCCCAATACGGTTATGGGAGCTTTATAAGTCCAGTATTTTCTATCCTAACCTACACTTACACCAAGATACCACCCCCTTTATGAAATTCGGACAACCACCAATCCTGAAATTTGAGTAAATTAATATTTACATAGTTGTAAAGAGTGCGCCAATCATGCGCCACGGACGCAGATGGAGGCGGGACTGGGTTTGAGGTTTAGTCGAATTTATGTTGGCACCACACGTCCAATAAAAGGTTCCACGAAAGGAAAATGCTATTACCATACTACTACAGGAGTTCTGGCTTGTGCGAGAAACCTTCCTGGAACGTCTCAACGACTTGTTTTTGGAAATCTAATGGACTATAAACCCTCAGATTCGAAAACATCACCTGCTTGATCCAACATGAGGTATTTGGATCCGAGTTTAGTTGACTACTATAGTACTATCAGAGAGAATATCAGTTCGTAGGTTACTTGCCTCGCAGGGCGGAAAAGGACCGTTCTTTGCTGATGCGTAACTAAGGTCCAATCTTTCGAATACCGCCACAGACTACACCCTTTCTGCAGCTCTGTACTGAAATTCCTTTAGACCTGTGATGTATATTAATTGGATGTAAACCCTGTTCATCTCGTGGCGCATGATCCTCAACAGACTGCCTATTCCCCGCGCGCGTGAATCGTTAAAACGTGGTGAGGTGGTACGCTTTACTTAGCCGATCTCAACGGCTACACTGGGCAGTACTTTTGACTAAATCACATTTGAATGAATTCAGCAGTAACAGTCGGGTTATTCTGGAACCCAGACCACATACAGCCGACTGTCTCATTTCATCCCGTGAAGAGACTGATGATGACGGAGAACAGCGAGATGGAGACCGAGACGCAGCTCCAACGCTCGCCAAGCAACATGTCCATCACACCGGTGTCCAAGGCAAGTGATATACTACACTCACATGTCTCACTGGCTGACAACTGTTTCGGACCTCGGTGAAACAACCACTATCCTTGCAAGATAACCTGCGGGATACATTTGATCCTCAGTCTACAGTGGTTTACGGTTTTACGCAGTCTGTTCTTTTGACTAGATAGTGGAGATATTGAAATACGTTGTTTGAATGGTTGTTCCAGTTGTTTTCACATGGTGAATATGTTTGATTTGTGTTAACACGTATAATATTTGGCCAGAAAGCCATGACACAACCACATACCAGTAGCCTGTATGACTTGGTTTAAGAAAGTTGAAAGTGCTTGTTGCTCTCACTATCACATTGATACCTTTCTTTTGTTTTACGATGCTGAGATGGAGTTACTGTTGACTTCATATCAGAAGAAAATTATAGTTAATTACCTCTTTATTACAGTATTGGATTTTTTTTGTTTTTTGTATAACATATAGAGTTTTATTTTCAGAATTTGAATGTAATAAACCCAACTGTCTTGAACACAGTAGATTGCAGCCAGGTCAATCAATCAAATGTATTTACAAAGCCCTTCGTACATCAGCCGATGTCACAAAGTGTTGTACAGAAACCCAGCCTAAAACACCAAACAGCAAGCAGTGCAGGTGTAGAAGCACGGTGGCTAGGCAAAACTCCCTAGAAAGGAACCTAGGATGAAACCTAGAGAGGAACCAGGCTCTGAAGGGTGGCCAGTCCTTTTCTGGCTGTGCCTGGTGGAGATTATAACAGAACATGGCCAAGATGTTCAAACGTTCATAGATGACCAGCATCTATAGCCGGAGGCAGAACAGTTGAAACTGGAGCAGCAGCATGACGAGGTGGACTGGGGACAGCAAGGAGTCATCAGGCCAGGTAGTCCTGAGGCATGGTCCTAGGGCTCAGGTCCTCAGAGTGAAGAGAGAGAGAGAATTAGTGGGAGCATACTTAAATTCACACAGGACACCGGATAAGACAGGAGAAATACTCCAGATATAACAGACTGCCCCCCGACACATAAACTACTGCAGCATAATTACTGGAGGCTGAGACAGGAGGGGTGCATTTCCAGCCGCATCATCAGTAAGTTGCGTCACTATGGGGAACTAAAATAACTCACGTCAGGTGACGTAAGGGGGACAAGATGATTGGAACGTTCTCTTACTGTGTGTGTGCGTGTGTCTGCGCCTACGTGTACATGCTCAAAATGAAGAAGGCTTTACAAAGGGACACGCAGGTTCCAGAATGTTTTAGAATAAATGTCCTGTCCAGGTTATCTTTCCATCGGGCCCATTAGGAAAGTTTGTTTAGTTTTGAGTGTAAATTATTTGAACACTGCAGACACTCACAGCATAACTCCACTCACAACATTTATTTTCATGGAAGAGATTACAGAGGGCCAAGCAATTTGTCAAATGATGCAAATTAATTTACTGTCCAGAATTCAAGGCCCCTGGGGTCAAAAATGATAGAAACAAGCTATTACATGTTGTCCCTTGATGTTCTGGTCATGTGACTGCCTTGCTGTGCATGTTTCTATCATTGTCTATCATGTGGCATTGAATGTGTTGGCAGCACTTTTCTACATATTTGCTGAGATTGAGGCTAATGCTGGGTTTAGGTGGCACGAGGTAGACGGCAAACTGGGTGTCATCGTTTTCAATGAGAGAACGACGGTAAATGCCTTGAGGCAAGCGGTGAATGCAGGCAGCCGCCACTGTAGACGCGTCTTGCCGCCAGAGTTCAACTATTTCAACTTTTTCCTTCTGCCATAGCGTTGTTTTCTACCGGATGTTGATTTGCACTGTTTACTGAAATCACCATAGCAACGCATACACTCGTGCTGGCTTGCTTTTGCTATCACTCTCTTTCTTGCTTCTCTTTCTTGCTTTCTTGTCCTATTATGTCGGCAGGTATGAAGGTTTTTGCATGCAGCATTAGATAAGCGCACACAACAGCCACTGATGTAGCCTACCTACGCTCAGCCTCAGTTGTTCAAATGAGTTTTGTGAATAGATAGAATGCAACCTGACTGTGAGACACCATTTTGAAAGGTACTTTAAAAAAATGTCCTTGAAGTAGTAGATTATAGAATGCACTGTAAAGAGTGTCAGGGTTTAAAGTTTGTTGTTTAATTTAAGCACCTTTCACACACACACACACACACACACACACACACACACACACACACACACACACACACACACACACACACACACACACACACACACACACACACACACACACACACACACACACACACACACACACACACACACACACACACACACACACACACACACAGACAGACATCAACTACTTGCCACAACCATTTGCTTAAGGTAGTCCATCGTATTCAATTATGACTTTTACTTCTGAGTTGAATTCTTTGGGGATTCTTTGAGTCCAATACGAGATCCACTAACTTTATTGCAGGTGAGGCATCTGCAGTCTGTATTGGTAGGGTCTGTTTTTGCTCTCTCTTTGTGCTCCTCTCCTCTTCCCACCTCTGTACACCGCTCTGGCAGAGCTGCCACCAGGTGGAACGGTTGGCAGCAGCGTCCTCCAGGTCTGTGGGGTTGATGTTACTCTTCTTCATCTACGTTTTCAGCTGGTTCTTGTAGAGTTTCATCTGCCCCCTGCAGACCGTCGGCCAAGATGTAGCTGGCCATACAGGATCTTCTGCGGCAAGCGCTCCTGAGATATTCTAGTGACATGCCCAAGCCAGTGCAGTTGGTGTTGGGTGACCATGGCCTCCATACTCTTGCATTGGTCTTAGCAAGTATTTCTGTATGGGGCACACAGTATTTCTGTATGGGGCACACAGTATTTCTGTATGGGGCACACAGTAGTTCTGTATGGGGCACACAGTATTTCCGTATGGGGCACACAGTATTTCTGTATGGGGCACACAGTATTTCTGTATGGGGCACACAGTATTTCTGTATGGGGCACACAGTATTTCCGTATGGGGCACACAGTATTTCTGTATGGGGCACACAGTATTTCCGTATGGGGCACACAGTATTTCTGTATGGGGCACACAGTATTTCTGTATGGGGCACACAGTATTTCTGTATGGGGCACCAGGTGATTCTCAGGATGCACTGCAGGCATCTAATGTGGAATCGCTCAAGCTGCTTGTTGTGGCGACTGTAAGTGACCCAGGCTTCACAGCTGTAAAGAAGTCTAGTGATGCAGACGGCTTGATAGACGCGACTTTGGTGTGGAGGTGGAGATCCCTGTTTTGGAAGAACCTGCGTCTGAGTTTCCTGAAGGCAGCTTATGCTTGCTTGATCCTATTTAGAATTTCAATGGTGTGTTCAATGGTGAAGACTGCCATGGTGGGTGGAGGACTGGATCTCCATTGGCTGACCACCTCTGTCTTGGTGGTGTTGATAGACAGTCCTATCCTGCTATAGACCCTCACAGCCGCTACAAGGGCGGAGTGTGGGCCACAAGAGCACAGTCATCAGCATACTGCAGCTCAAGAACTCAGTCCATATAGACCTTGGTGGTTGCTTGGAGCCTCCTGATGTTGAACAGGTTTCCTTCCAGCCTGAAATCCACCGCAACACCGCTGCCGTCCTCAAGCTCCTTGTGGAGAATTTGGGTGACACATAGAAGAACATGTTAAAGAGTACAGGTGACAGCACACAACCCTGCCTCACACCGATACTTACTACAAAAGGCACTGCCTCCTGCCCTCCTATGGCCATCGTCCATCATGGAACTGGCAAAGGATGTTGCCAATTTTTTGTAGAATGCCCATAGTAGTTCCCTGCTCACAGTGTTGAAGGCCTTGGAGAGATCGACAAAGGCCATGAAAAGGTCCTGATGTTGTTCACGGCACTTCTCCTGGAGTTGCCGTGCTGTGAATATCATGTCAACCGTACTCCTGTTCTTTCTGAAGCCGCATTGTGACTCTGGCAGCAGTTCCTCTGTGATGTTGTACACCAACCCATGTAGCATCACCTTGGCCAGGACCTTGCCGGCAACAGCCAGAAGGGATATACCCCGGCTGTTGCAGCAGATGAACTTGTCTCCCTTGTTCTTATAGATGGTGACAATGTTTGCATCCCGCCACTGTTGGGGGACAATCTCCATGTCCCAAACCTCAGGGATGTACTGGTGGAACGTTCTGGTGCAGAAGTAACCTCCCTTCTTGAGGGCTGAAGGTTGGCGAATGGTTGAGGTCTTGAATGGGTGGACGGACAGGCAGTTCTTCCAGGATGGAGTGGTCTGTAGGAGAGTGCTGATTGAGTAGTGCTTCAAAGTGGCACATTTCATCAGGATCTGGTTTTGGTCCTTCAAGAGAGTCAGACCATCAGCCGTTTTCATGGGGGTGATGGAGCGACTTCTTGGGCCATAGATAGCTTTAGTTGAGTTGTAGAAATTGTGCATGTTGTTTTTGTCGGCATAAATTTGGATTTCTTTTGCCTTAGTCGTCCACGTTAGTTCTGCAGAGCACACATGGTAGTTTGCACTTCCTTGCGTGATGCACGCCAATCCCTGTGAAGGGTGGCAGATGTGGGGCTGTTGAGAGTAGCCCTGTGTGCTTTGTGCATATTGTCCAGTAAGGCTGTGATGGTGGAAGAGTTCTCATCGAACCAGTCCTGATGTTAGTGTCAGAACGTCTCACTATGACGTAGTCGATCCGGTGCCAGTGTTTGGAGCGTGGGGGCATCCCTGATATTTTATATTTGTTCTTCTGCTGCAACAAGGTGTTTGTGACAATGAGATTGTGCTCGGCACATAGAGTTAACAGTCTCATGCCGTTCTCATTGACCTGGCCGACACCATGCCTACCCAGTACTCCGCTTCATATCCTGTTGTTCTGTCCCACCCTAGTGTTGAAGTCACCCAGCAGAAACATCTTGTCATTCCCGGTGATGCGGTGAAGGGCTTCATCTAGTGACTGGTAGAAGGTGTCCTTTGCCTCATTTTCAGATGGTAACGTTGGTGCATATTCACTGAGATGAGAAGCACAACGCGTCTTGGCTTGGGGGATACGGAGAAATATGAGTCTTTCACTTATGCCAACAGGTGTTACGGTGAGGCTGGGTAGAAGGCTGTTCTTAATTGCCAGTCCCACACCGTGCTGATGTTGTCCACCCGGAGGGTGACCTTTCCAGAAGAAGGTGTAACCTTATCCCTCCTCTTTCAGGGAACCTTCATCCAGGAGCCTGGTCTAACTCAGGGCAGCATTGTCAATGTTGTAGCGCCTTAGCTCTGCAGCAATTAAAGTTGTTCTCTGTTGGGGTCTTTCGCTATTGTCGTCAGTGTCCAAGAGTTCTGAAGTTCCATGTCGCCAGTTTCAGGGGAATTATTTTCTTCAGCAATTTTCGACCACTGAATGGATCTCCCAATAGGTGCGGTAGCCTATCCAGGATGGAGTGATTTTTAAGCAATTTTTAGGCCACCTTTTCTAGGCCTCTCCCCAGCTGGGGTGAGCAGTATGGCTACTAAATAGGGCTGCTCAGTCACACATGGGTCTGCCGAGAGCAGCTGCCACTCAAGTCCCAGCTGCTGGCGACCGCAATAGCCCTGTTCCGCTGGCGTGCAGGGGTCTGATTAAGGGCTCCCGGTGCATTCACTCCTGCCCCCGTCACCAGACACCCCAGCGCCGCCAGACTTTAGTCCGGTTTCCGGGTCAGAAGTGGATACATGTCATGGAGACTCTTTGTACCGGCAAGGGGAGACTTGTGCATGAAGCTGCTCCCCAATTCCCCACATGCACACCACACACTGTCTCACACAGACACTGAATCAGCTCACACATGCCTCACGTTTCTATTGTATTCCAGATTACTATGGTTTACTACATCACCCTGAAGAAGGCTCAGTGATGCCGAAACCCCAAAACATTACTGGGAGCTTGTATGTACAGTCTGCGACTCTCTTTATTTTTTTTTATAGCATACAACTTACTACGTCACTCTGACATTGCAATCAAAACATGTTCCCATCATGAATGTGAAAACACATTTACTCACGTAGCATGATTGCTCTCCTGTCTGCTGTCTTTGTTTTGAGCTCAGTGAGCATGTTCCTCATCAGACATGCAGGGAGGGACCTCTGTCTGTCTGTCTGTCTGTCTGTCTGTCTGTCTGTCTGTCTGTCTGTCTGTCTGTCTGTCTGTCTGTCTGTCTGTCTGTCTGTCTGTCTGTCTGTCTGTCTGTCTGTCTGTCTGTCTGTCTGCGTGCGTGCGTGCGTGCGTACGTACGTGGGAGTGATTGGTTATGCTATTTACATGTACTCACTCTCCCACCAGCACCCAAAATATCAGCGCACCCATTCAAAAACCACCCGACTCATCAGGGATTTGAACATCCCGCTTCATTCCTCAATGTCAGCTACTACTATAATCTCTCCCTTCGTTATTGGGAGCTTAGGTTGTAGAATAAAGGCATCAAGGGTCAGTGCCACAATTATTTATCTTGTTCACCTTAAACCCCATGGTTCTGATTGAGGTTGACTCCTGCAGTGTTAAAGTAGTAGGTTAATTGCCTATGGAGCTCCCATGAATTGCTTGAAATTCAATAGCTTTGTGCCCATAGACACTTTGTCAGTTGTAGTCTATTGAGAATCCATTAGTTGAGCACTGTGGTCAAAACCTTTCTCTCCAAATAATTGGATCGGGGGGAGGTGTATGGACCTTCTAGGCAGGGTCTCCCTGTCTATCCTTCTATCATATCTTTCTATCCACCTGTTTCTCCTTCACACACACAATCAGAGCCACTCCAAAAAAGAAGGCCTCCTGAGTCATTTGACGTGACCAGATATCACACAAGCACAAGGCCATTCTGATGAGAGGGAGATGGAGAAGAATGACTCCCACCAGATAACAGATGCTCCCTGAAGCGGCCTGCAGCGTGTTCCCACTAGTCCCGACTTAGATGAAGGATGTCAGAAATTGAGAGGAAGGAAGAGAGCCAAAGTGGGAGAAGGAGAGGAGGACTCTAGAGTGTCGCCGCTGGGCTGGCTCACAGTGGTGTGCCTTGTACAGACGGGCTGAGGTGTGTGTGCATGTGTGTTTGTGCGTCTGTCTGTGTGTGTCGAGGAGCAGATGAGATTCTGGGGGAGTGGACAGCAGCCAGGAAAATAGCACCCTTCTAGTAGCTACAGACTGTCATCACTATCAGCATCTTGAAGAACAATCTGGCCTTAATGGACATGCACTCTTCTAATCTCCACCCAGCACAGCCATTAGAGGACTGGCCACCCATCAGAGCCTGGTTCCTCTCTACCTAGCACATCCATTAGAGGACTGGCCACCCATCAGAGCCTGGTTCCTCTCTACCTAGCACATCCATTAGAGGACTGGCCACCCATCAGAGCCTGGTTCCTCTCTACCTAGCACATCCATTAGAGGACTGGCCACCCATCAGAGCCTGGTTCCTCTCTACCTAGCACATCCATTTACATTACATTTAAGTCATTTAGCAGACGCTCTTATCCAGAGCGACTTACAAATTGGTGCATTCACCTTATGACATCCAGTGGGACAGTCACTTAACAATAGTGCATCTAAAACTTAGGGGGGGTGGGGTGAGAGGGATTACTTAACCTATCCTAGGTATTCCTTAAAGAGGTGGGGTTTCAGGTGTCTCCGGAAGGTGGTGATTGACTCCGCTGTCCTGGCGTCGTGAGGGAGTTTGTTCCACCATTGGGGGCCAGGGCAGCGAACAGTTTTGACTGGGCTGAGCGGGAGCTGTACTTCCTCAGTGGTAGGGAGGCGAGCAGGCCAGAGGTAGATGAACGCAGTGCCCTTGTTTGGGTGTAGGGCCTGATCAGAGCCTGGAGGTACTGAGGTGCCGTTCCCCTCACAGCTCCGTAGGCAAGCACCATGGTCTTGTAGCGGATGCGAGCTTCAACTGGAAGCCAGTGGAGAGAACGGAGGAGCGGGGTGACGTGAGAGAACTTGGGAAGGTTGAACACCAGACGGGCTGCGGCGTTCTGGATGAGTTGAAGGGGTTTAATGGCACAGGCAGGGAGCCCAGCCAACAGCGAGTTGCAGTAATCCAGACGGGAGATGACAAGTGCCTGGATTAGGACCTGCGCCGCTTCCTGTGTGAGGCAGGGTCGTACTCTGCGGATGTTGTAGAGCATGAACCTACAGGAACGGGCCACCGCCTTGATGTTAGTTGAGAACGACAGGGTGTTGTCCAGGATCACGCCAAGGTTCTTGGCGCTCTGGGAGGAGGACACAATGGAGTTGTCGACCGTGATGGCGAGATCATGGAACGGGCAGTCCTTCCCCGGGAGGAAGAGCAGCTCCGTCTTGCCGAGGTTCAGCTTGAGGTGGTGATCCGTCATCCACACTGATATGTCTGCCAGACATGCAGAGATGCGATTCGCCACCTGGTCATCAGAAGGGGGAAAGGAGAAGATTAGTTGTGTGTCGTCTGCATAGCAATGATAAGAGAGACCATGTGAGGTTATGACAGAGCCAAGTGACTTGGTGTATAGCGAGAATAGAAGAGGGCCAAGAACAGAGCCCTGGGGACACCAGTGGTGAGAGCGCGTGGTGAGGAGACAGATTCTCGCCACGCCACCTGGTAGGAGCGACCTGTCAGGTAGGACGCAATCCAAGCGTGGGCCGCGCCGGAGATGCCCAACTCGGAGAGGGTGGAGAGGAGGATCTGATGGTTCACAGTATCGAAGGCAGCCGATAGATCTAGAAGGATGAGAGCAGAGGAGAGAGAGTTAGCTTTAGCAGTGCGGAGCGCCTCCGTGATACAGAGGAGAGCAGTCTCAGTTGAATGACTAGTCTTGAAACCTGACTGATTTGGATCAAGAAGGTCATTCAGAGAGAGATAGCGGGAGAGCTGGCCAAGGACGGCACGTTCAAGAGTTTTGGAGAGAAAAGAAAGAAGGGATACTGGTCTGTAATTGTTGACATCGGAGGGATCGAGTGTAGGTTTTTTCAGAAGGGGTGCAACTCTCGCTCTCTTGAAGACGGAAGGGACGTAGCCAACGGTCAGGGATGAGTTGATGAGCGAGGTGAGGTAAGGGAGAAGGTCTCCGGAAATGGTCTGGAGAAGAGAGGAGGGGATAGGGTCAAGCGGGCAGGTTGTTGGGCGGCCGGCCGTCACAAGACGCGAGATTTCATCTGGAGAGAGAGGGGAGAAAGAGGTCAGAGCACAGGGTAGGGCAGTGTGAGCAGAACCAGCGGTGTCGTTTGACTTAGCAAACGAGGATCGGATGTCGTCGACCTTCTTTTCAAAATGGTTGACGAAGTCATCTGCAGAGAGGGAGGGGGGAGGGGGCGGAGGATTCAGGAGGGAGGAGAAGGTGGCAAAGAGCTTCCTAGGGTTAGAGGCAGATGCTTGGAATTTAGCGTGGTAGAAAGTGGCTTTAGCAGCAGAGACAGAGGAGGAAAATGTAGAGAGGAGGGAGTGAAAGGATGCCAGGTCCGCAGGGAGGCGAGTTTTCCTCCATTTCCGCTCGGCTGCCCGGAGCCCTGTTCTGTGAGCTCGCAATGAGTCATCGAGCCACGGAGCGGGAGGGGAGGACCGAGCCGGCCTGGAGGATAGGGGACATAGAGAGTCAAGGGATGCAGAGAGGGAGGAGAGGAGGGTTGAGGAGGCAGAATCAGGAGATAGGTGGGAGAAGGTTTGAGCGGAGGGAAGAGATGATAGGATGGAAGAGGAGAGAGTAGCGGGGGAGAGAGAGCGAAGGTTGGGACGGCGCGATACCATCCGAGTAGGGGCAGTGTGGGAGGTGTTGGATGAGAGCGAGAGGGAAAAGGATACAAGGCAGTGGTCGGAGACTTGGAGGGGAGTTGCAGTGAGGTTAGTGGAAGAACAGCATCTAGTAAAGATGAGGTCGAGCGTATTGCCTGCCTTGTGAGTAGGGGGGAAGGTGAGAGGGTGAGGTCAAAAGAGGAGAGGAGTGGAAAGAAGGAGGCAGAGAGGAAAGAGTCAAAGGTAGACGTGGGGAGGTTAAAGTCGCCCAGAACTGTGAGAGGTGAGCCGTCCTCAGGAAAGGAGCTTATCAAGGCATCAAGCTCATTGATGAACTCTCCGAGGGAACCTGGAGGGCGATAAATGATAAGGATGTTAAGCTTGAAAGGGCTAGTAACTGTGACAGCATGGAATTCAAAGGAAGCGATAGACAGATGGGTAAGGGGAGAAAGAGAGAATGACCACTTGGGAGAGATGAGGATCCCGGTGCCACCACCCCGCTGACCAGACGCTCTCGGGGTGTGCGAGAACACGTGGGCGGACGAAGAGAGAGCAGTAGGAGTAGCAGTGTTGTCTGTGGTGATCCATGTTTCCGTCAGTGCCAAGAAGTCGAGGGACTGGAGGGAGGCATAGGCTGAGATGAACTCTGCCTTGTTGACCGCAGATTGGCAGTTCCAGAGGCTACCGGAGACCTGGAACTCCACGTGGGTCGTGCGCGCTGGGACCACCAGAGTAGGGTGGCCGCGGCCACGCGGTGTGGAGCGTTTGTATGGTCTGTGCAGAGAGGAGAGAACAGGGATAAACAGACACATAGTTGACAGGCTACAGAAGAGGCTACGCTAATGCAAAGGAGATTGGAATGACAAGTGGACTACACGTCTCGAATGTTCAGAAAGTTAAGCTACGTAGCAAGAATCTTATTGACTAAAATGATTAAAATGATACAGTACTGCTGAAGTAGGCCAGCTGGCAGTGGGTGCGTTGTTGACACTACACTAATCAAGTCGTTCCGTTGAGTGTAATAGTTTCTGCAGTGTTGCTATTCGGGGGCTAGCAGGCTAGCTAGCAGTGTTGTTTACGTTACGTTGCGTTAAAAGAACGAAAATAGATGGCTAGCGAACCTAGAAAATCGCTCTAGACTACACAATTATCTTTGATACAAAGACGGCTATGTAGCTAGCTAAGTAGCTAGCTACGATCAAACAAATCAAACCGTTGTACTGTAATGAAATGAAGTGAAAAAGTGATACAACCTGTGAATGCGACCGGGTAGTTGAGTTCTATACAGAAGACGTTGGAACCCATCAGAGCCTGGTTCCTCTCTACCTAGCACATCCATTAGAGGACTGGCCACCCATCAGAGCCTGGTTCCTCTCTACCTAGCACATCCATTAGAGGACTGGCCACCCATCAGAGCCTGGTTCCTCTCTACCTAGCACATCCATTAGAGGACTGGCCACCCATCAGAGCCTGGTTCCTCTCTACCTAGCACATCCATTAGAGGACTGGCCACCCATCAGAGCCTGGTTCCTCTCTACCTAGCACATCCATTAGAGGACTGGCCACCCATCAGCGCCTGGTTCCTCTCTACCTAGCACATCCATTAGAGGACTGGCCACCCATCAGAGCCTGGTTCCTCTCTACCTAGCACATCCATTAGAGGACTGGCCACCCATCAGAGCCTGGTTCCTCTCTACCTAGCACAGCCATTAGAGAATTGACTTACCACCATCCTCTCTCCTTAGAAAACCACTGCTGTGGTTGGTGTAACACCTTCACTGCTTGGATGTTTATTAATGCGACACCTTGCCTGCCACTGACAGGGATGATTAGGACTGTGGTGCACTACAGGGAGGAGCAGTGCAAAGATAAGGAAACATCCATATTTCATGTGATTATGTGTTCACTGGAAAAGCTCCAGATATGCTGCAGGTAGCATGTGCTTTGGCAATTGGGTCTCTCTGTCTCTCCCCCTTCTCTCTCTCTCTCTCTCTCTCTCTCTCTCTCTCTCTGTCTCTCCCCCTTTACTCTCTCTCTCTCTTTCTCTCCCCCTTCACTCTCTCTCTCTCTCTCTCTCTCTCTCTCCCCCTTCAATCTCTCTCTGTCTCTCCCCTTCTCTCTCTCTCTCTGTCTCTCCCCCTTCACTCTCTCTCTGTCTCTCTCTCTTTCTCTCCCCCTTCACTCTCTCTCTGTCTCTCTCTGTCTCTCCCCCTTCACTCTCTCTCTGTCTCTCCCCCCTCTCTCTCTCTCTCTCTCTCTCTCTCTCTCTCTCTCTCTCTCTCTCTCTCTCTCTCTCTCTCCCCCTTATCTCTCCCTCTCTCCCCTTCTCTCTTTCTCTCTCTCTCCCCCTTCTCTCTGTCTCTCTCTGTCTCTCCCCCTTCACTCTCTCTCTGTCTCCCCCTCTCTCTCTCTCTCTCTCTCTCTCTCTCTCTCTCTCTCTCTCTCTCTCTCTCTCTCTCTCTGTCTCTCTCCCCCTTATCTCTCTCTTTCTCTCCCCCTCTCTCTTTCTCTCTCTCTCCCCCTTCTCTCTGTCTCCCTCCCACTCTGTGATTGACAGGCTGTGTCACGGGGTCTAACGTGTGGACAGTGACTGGGAGAGTACAACGGGCAGGTGATGAGCTGTCAGGGTGAAGGTGATGGTGGGTGCCTGGGTGAGGAGGGGAGGAGAAGAGCGGGTACTACTGATGTGAGGGGGACGGGGTGGAGGTATCAGCCAGGTAGAGCAGCTATCCTTTTATATGGAGCTTGGTTTCACACAGCCTAGCACAGTACGTCTGGAATAAATACACAGAGAGAGAGAGAGAGAGAGAGAGAGAGAGAGAGAGAGAGAGAGAGAGAGAAGAGAGAGAGAGAGAGAGAGAGAGAGAGAGAGAGAGAGAGAGAGAGAGAGAGAGAGAGAGAGAGAGAGAGAGAGAGAGAGAGAGAGAGAGAGAGAGAGAGAGAGAGAGAGAGAGAGAGAGAGAGAGAGAGAGAGAGAGAGAGAGAGAGAGGGAGAAAACATGTTTGTGAGTGTGCTCTGTGTGTGCCCATTGTTTGATCATCTGGGTTCGTGTATCAGTGTGTATGAGTGTGTATGAGTGTGTATCAGTGTGTATGAGTGTGTATGAGTGTGTATGAGTGTGTGCGTGCGTGCAGAGAGAGCTAGAGAGAGACTGCTCGTGCATCTCTCATTCAAAGTGGGACTCTGCCGTTGCCATACATAATGAGCAGCTGTAGTCTGGCAGTGAAATCTACAGACATTCAACAGTTTCATATCTCCTCTGTTTTTCTTGCATATACGATAAAGAACAAAATGATTTAGATGACCCTTAATACCTGATTGGCTACTTGAATCCTCTCACAATAGGATTCCCTTGCATTTAATTGGACCTTAGAAACACTGTTGCATAGCGTGATCATTTGTGTCTTTCCCCACTATTCCACTAGTCCTCTCTTCCTCTCTTCCTCTCTGGCCACCTGTTTATGCTCTTGTTTCTATCAACATCAGCAGCAGCACCAACACAGCATCTGCATCTAGGTAGGTAGGTACGTAGGTAGGTAGGTAGGTAGGAACAGTAAGGTATGTACTGTAGGTAGGTAGGTAGGTAGGTAGGAACAGTAAGGAATGTACTGTAGGTAGGTAGGTAGGTAGGTAGATAGAGAGAGAGATAGGTAGGTGGGTAGGTACGTAGAAGGTAGGTAGGAACAGTAAGGTATGTACTGTAGGTAGGTAGGTAGGTAGGTAGGTAGGTAGGTAGGTAGGTAGGTAGGTAGGTAGGAACAGTAAGGTATGTACTGTAGGTAGGTAGGTAGGTAGGAACAGTAAGGAATGTACTGTAGGTAGGTAGGTAGGTAGGTAGGTAGGTAGGTAGGTAGGTAGGTAGGTATGTAGGTAGGTAGGTAGAGAGAGAGAGATAGGTAGGTAGGTACGTAGAAGGTATGTAGGAACAGTAAGGTATGTACTGTAGGTAGGTAGGGAGAAGGTAGGTAGGAA
>NC_060188.1:26234582-26262082 GCF_021184085.1 Oncorhynchus gorbuscha | reverse complement strand
TGTGTGCACTCTAAACCAATAGCTATGGAAGTAACCCAGAGTGGAGATATTGGGTCAGAGGATGTCTACAGAGAGTGGTGGGGGGAGTGAAGAATATGAAGACACCTGTGTGTCCCCAGGGCCAGCTAGTCAACCTGCTGCAGTCAACCTGCTGCAGTCAACCTGCTGCAGTCAACCTGCTGCAGTCAACCTGCTGCAGTCAACCTGCTGCAGTCTGAACAATTATCTGGTCCGGTCAGGGAGGGAATTGCTGGGTGATGGTAAAATAAGATTATACTTGATTGTTTGCGTGCACTGAAATTTGCCTTCCGATACAATACTTCCATACCAACTAATACCAGACAGTTAAAACAAGTTATAATAGATAACTAGGTACAACAACAAAAAACAATACTGGAGTAGAAATGAGCTGTGTCATATCTTTACCTTTGTGTGTCATATCTTCTTTGCCCTGTGCGCCAGCCGGGGCAATGGGGAAAAGTGAGTGAGTGTCATATCTTTACCTTTGTGTGTCATATCTTCTTTGCCCTGTGCGCCAGCCGGGGCAATGGGGAAAAGTGAGTGAGTGTCATATCTTTACGTAACACACCCATGAGTCAGAGAGGTAAGGAAGGGCTGGTTCTGAGGAGAGGAGAAATGTTTGAGCAGGATAAATTCACCAACAACTCAAAGACCACAATGCATCAGTCATTGCTTTGGATCAAACTTCTCACAGAGACCTTTGCTTCACTGGAATAATGTTCTAAAAGACAGACAGCACAACATTTCCCAATGCCCCCTCCCCCTGTGCTGCTTGCATCCAATTAACAAGTGAACAGCAACAAGAAGAAAGAGAAAATGTGTGTGTGTGTGTGTGTGTGTGTGTGTGTGTGTGTGTGTGTGTGTGTGTGTGTGTGTGTGTGTGTGTGTGTGTGTGTGTGTGTGTGTGTGTGTGTGTGTGTGTGTGTGTGTGTGTGTGTGTGTGTGTGCAGTGTGCATGCGTGTCTCTTTCAACATTATTCATTTAGACTTCGGGAAGTTTCCCAGCAGGTTATTTATACTGTATCGTCTGCCAATCGTTTCTCTTGCATCTCCAGACAGAGCAAAACCCAAGGTGTGTGTGTGTGTGTGTGTGTGTGTGTGTGTGTGTGTGTGTGTGTGTGTGTGTGTGTGTGTGTGTGTGTGTGTGTGTGTGTGTGTGTGTGTGTGTGTGTGTGTGTGTGTGTGTGTGTGTGTGTGTGTGTGTGTGTGTGTGTGTGTTCCCTTGTTTTTCATTTTGAGAGCTGTCCATAAACATCCCTCTGTCTCTCCCAGGGCTGCAACAGTGTTTGTTGCTCAGCACAGCTTTGACCTGGGAGTTTAACAGTTAGACAAACAGACACTAGAGAGAAGGATTCTTCTTGAGGGTGGGGGCTGGATGCCCATGATATATGGCAGAGAGGGGGGGCAGAGAGAGAAATGGACAGGGAGGGATGGGAGAGACGGAGAGAGAGAGAGAAATGAAAAGACAGAGAGATAGAGAAAGCTTTTCCTCTGAGGCAAGTCCTTCTCTTAGCCTGGCTGACGCACGACCCACGTGACTACACAGGACGTGGAGAGGCTGGTGCAAAACGATCCCTCCACTTTCTGGGATTATTGTCATGAAATTGCAAAGGAAAGGCATTTGAATAAAGCAGTTCAGGGACTAGTTCACACATATGTATGCCAGGGTTGGATTTGTACAGCAGCTAGTTCACACATATGTATGCCAGGGTTGGATTTGTACAGCAGCTAGTTCACACATATGTATGCCAGGGTTGGATTTGTACAGCAGCTAGTTCACACATATGTATGCCAGGGTTGGATTTGTACAGCAGCTAGTTCACACATATGTATGCCAGGGTTGGATTTGTACAGCAGCTAGTTCACACATATGTATGCCAGGGTTGGATTTGTACAGCAGCTAGTTCACACATATGTATGCCAGGGTTGGATTTGTACAGCAGCTAGTTCACACATATGTATGCAAGGGTTGGATTTGTACAGCAGCTAGGTCACATAAGGTATTGTATGCAAAGGACTTAATCCACATGTAAATGACAACAAACAGTCATTATGAACTGGAGCCTTGTGGATTACTATGCATGAAGCCAACTGGCAGTTCTGTTGGTTAATGTTGACGGTACTTCAGATGATAAGCTGCGGCCGTCTCAACTAAAATAGAGTTTAACGAGGGTTTCTCTCTGGCCGAGTCCCAAATGGCACCCTATTCTATCTAATGGTGAACTGCTTTTGACCACGGCCCATATGCGCTAGAAAGGGAATAGGGCGCTATTTGGGAAGAACAGCACAGAGGCTTGATTAGATACGCTCTAATTGAGACGTGTTTGCTACAACCGACCATAGAAATAGAATCTAGATTCTGTTACTATGACGCCAACGCTTCTTCCCTCTGATTTAACATGCTCTGGATAAACGCATGACGCACTGCATTGCGCATGGTAGCTACGTAGGGAGGCGACGCTGACAGGTGTGTCAAACCAAACCGCCTCTCCACTTCAATCGTCATCGACTCAGAAGAGCAGCTGTAATCAAATGATTTGACATGGGGAGAAACACACACTCGACACAAACCGGTACACTCGCACACACTTCTACGCTCATTAACACGTACACAGGGACACTGGGTAGCTATCTGTCTTTCTGACTCACACGCTCTCTTGGACAAACTGTTTTCATCTCCTATTCCCTGAGAAACAGAGGCGTGATCCTCCGCTAGCAGCAGACCGACAGGCAGAGAGAGAGAGAGAGAGAGAGAGTGAGAGAGAGAGAGAGAGAGAGAGAGAGAGAGAGAGAGAGAGAGAGAGAGAGAGAGAGAGAGAGAGAGTGTGTGCGCCGGTGTGTGTTTGTGTGTGTGCGTATGTGCATTCGCACGCACAGTGCAGGGAGCTGTGTCTGTGGTGGATCAATGGTGTGTCTGCCTACCCTGGTCCGTTCTTTTATTTCAGACAGAGGAGAGACAGAAGAGAGGACAACGCCCTTCTCTCTCTGCAAGCTATTCTTCCTCCTGTCACCTCCATGGTGTCTCTGTGACAGACACTTCACCACAGCACCATCCATAACACCTAACTCTTCATGATGTATGATCATCAATCAGTATCTCTGGCCTGAGGAGCAGGTTGGCATTTATGGTCATAAATCTTGCCCTGGAGGCAGCTCTGCAGTGGTCACTAGCTAGCACAGTCAAAGTCATAAAATCGGGTTTTAAACTTAACCACACTGCTAATCTTAATGCCTTACCCTAACCTTAAATTAAAAGTTTTTTAAAAACACATTTTTGTTTTCCATACATTTTTACAATAATAGCCCATTTTGACTTTGCAGCTGGCCCAGCTAGTAGAAAAGGTTCAGTTCTGCCTCCAGGGCAAGATTCATAACAATAAACGTCAACCTGCGCCTGAGGAGATCATCAGTCAGTTGAGCGACATGTATTTATTTAGGTAATCAATGCAAGTTGGAGAGACAGAGAGACAGGATACAGGAGTGATGGCTTTGACATGTGTTCATTAATCAGTCATGCAGGAACAGCTCGGTCAGTAGAGCTGATAAAGAATGAATGATAGTCACATCATGTACAATACGTGGTGGGGTAAGGATGCTGTGTCAATAATCCTGTGTGTGTGTGTGTCAAATCAAATGTTATTTGTCACATGCGCCTTACAGCGAAATGCTTACTTACAAGCCCTTAACCAGCAATGCAGTTTTAAGAAAAATATATATTTTTAAAAGAAATAAAAGTAACAAATAATTCAAGAGCAGCAGTGAAATAACAATAGCGAGACTATATACAGGGGGTACCGGTACAGAGTCAATGTGGAGGCTATATACAGGGGGTACCGGTACAGAGTCAATGTGGAGGCTATATACAGGGGGTACCGGTACAGAGTCAATGTGGAGGCTATATACAGGGTGTACCGGTACAGAGTCAATGTGGAGGCTATATACAAGGGGTACCGGTACAGAGTCAATGTGGAGGCTATATACAGGGGGTACCGGTACAGAGTCAATGTGGAGGCTATATACAGGGTGTACCGGTACAGAGTCAATGTGGAGGCTATATACAGGGGGTACCGGTACAGAGTCAATGTGGAGGCTATATACAGGGGTACCGGTACAGAGTCAATGTGGAGGCTATATACAGGGGGTACCGGTACAGAGTCAATGTGGAGGCTATATACAGGGGTACCGGTACAGAGTCAATGTGGAGGCTATATACAGGGGGTACCGGTACAGAGTCAATGTGGAGGCTATATACAGGGTGTACCGGTACAGAGTCAATGTGGAGGCTATATACAGGGGGTACCGGTACAGAGTCAATGTGGAGGCTATATACAGGGGTACCGGTACAGAGTCAATGTGGAGGCTATATACAGGGGTACCGGTACAGAGTCAATGTGGAGGCTATATACAGGGTGTACCGGTACAGAGTCAATGTGGAGGCTATATACAGGGGTACCGGTACAGAGTCAATGTGGAGGCTATATACAGGGGATACCGGTACAGAGTCAATGTGGAGGCTATATACAGGGTGTACTGGTACAGAGTCAATGTGGAGGCTATATACAGGGGGTACCGGTACAGAGTCAATGTGGAGGCTATATACAGGGTGTACCGGTACAGAGTCAATGTGGAGGCTATATACAGGGGACACCGGTACATAGTCAATGTGGAGGCTATATACAGAGTGTACCGGTACAGAGTCAATGTGGAGGCTATATACAGGGGATACCGGTACAGAGTCAATGTGGAGGCTATATACAGGGTGTACCGGTACAGAGTCAATGTGGAGGCTATATACAGGGTGTACCGGTACAGAGTCAATGGGAGGGGGCACCGGTTAGTCGAGGTAAATGAGGTAATATGTACATGGATGTAGAGTTATTAAAGTGACTATGCATAGATAATAACAGAGAGTAGCAGCAGTGTAAAAGATTTGATTAGATGTTCAGGAATCTTATGCCTCGGGGGTAGAAGCTGTTTAGAAGCCTCTTGGATCTAGACTTGGCGCTCTGTTACCGCTTGCCGTGCGGTAGCAGAAAGAACTGTCTATGACTTGGGTGGCTGGAGTCTTCGACCATTTTAGGGCCTTCCTCTGACACCGTCTGGTATAGAAGTCCTGGATGGCCTGAAGCTTGGCCCCAGTATGTGTGAAAGTATGTGTGTGTATATGTGCATTGCATGTATAGGTGTGTGTGATATGTGTGTATGTTTAAGCCAAGCACCCGCACTCACACTGACAATGGGCCAGAGGCAGGCTGGTGTGATTACATCATCAATTGGCCCTGTAAAGGTACTGAATCAGATAAGGAGCCATGAGATTGGCTGCTGATAGCTGGTGATAAGGCTGCTGGGTAAACTGGAACAGTCCTTTTCATCAGCCTCTCTCCCGCCGAACCAGGGACATTTTATTTGCACACATTCAAACCTCAACGTAAAGCCTTCCCACTCGGCACAATCTGGTTGAGTCAATGATGTTTCCATGTCATTTCAACAAAATGACTTTGACATGACTTTGAATTGGCGTCTGTGCCCAGTGGGTTACAGGCTAGCAACCTTACATGAAACCCAACTAAATGGCATTTCACAAATGATTATTTTCCATGTGAGTGCTAATGTCCTTTTGTGCTGTTGGTTTTTCATGAAATGGTGAGTCAACATCACTTGTTTATGGAACTACATGTTCTATGGAAACGAATTGGCAATGGAAAATTGCTTGTTCATCCTCTCGGGGGAACACTGGTACGTACACCTGTTATTGTACCTGTGAAATCCCTCACGTGTTTATATCTGTAGTGAATGTTCTCCTGAGGCTCTCCTCTCTCCTCTCTCCCTCCCTGCAGCTCCAGCGTCTGAAGCGCTCCCTCTCCTTTAAGACCCTGATGTGTTGATATCTGTAGTGAATGTTCTCCTGAGGCTCTCCTCTCTCCTCTCTCCCTCCCTGCAGCTCCAGCGTCTGAAGCGCTCCCTCTCCTTTAAGACCCTGATGTGTTGATATCTGTAGTGAATGTTCTCCTGAGGCTCTCCTCTCTCCTCTCTCCCTCCCTGCAGCTCCAGCGTCTGAAGCGCTCCCTCTCCTTTAAGACCCTGATGTGTTGATATCTGTAGTGAATGTTCTCCTGAGGCTCTCCTCTCTCCTCTCTCCCTCCCTGCAGCTCCAGCGTCTGAAGCGCTCCCTCTCCTTTAAGACCCTGATGTGTTGATATCTGTAGTGAATGTTCTCCTGAGGCTCTCCTCTCTCCTCTCTCCCTCCCTGCAGCTCCAGCGTCTGAAGCGCTCCCTCTCCTTTAAGACCCTGATGTGTTGATATCTGTAGTGAATGTTCTCCTGAGGCTCCCCTCTCTCCTCTCTCCCTCCCTGCAGCTCCAGCGTCTGAAGCGCTCCCTCTCCTTTAAGACCCTGATGTGTTGATATCTGTAGTGAATGTTCTCCTGAGGCTCTCCTCTCTCCTCTCTCCCTCCCTGCAGCTCCAGCGTCTGAAGCGCTCCCTCTCCTTTAAGACCCTGATGTGTTGATATCTGTAGTGAATGTTCTCCTGAGGCTCTCCTCTCTCCTCTCTCCCTCCCTGCAGCTCCAGCGTCTGAAGCGCTCCCTCTCCTTTAAGACCCTGATGCGTAGTAAGAGTGTGGAGAACTTCTTCCAGAGGTCCTACAGTGACGCCCGTCTCCCCCCAGACTTCATCACCGACCCGCCACCCCCCTCCCCGCCCCCTGGCTCTCCCCTCGCCAGTGAATGCTCACCCTCCCGCTCTCCGTCACTCAGCCCCAACCCCTCCCTCTGCTCCCACTCCCCGTCTCTAAGCCCCTCCCCCTCGCTGTCTTCCAAGGCCCCGCCCCCAACCCGCCCACTGACGCTGGTGAACCACTGCTTCCAGGACCACATTTTCCGCAAGCCCACCCACTGCCAGCTCTGCAAGCACCTGATCGTGGGTAAGGTGCCTACTTTACTCCCAGGCCTCTCGACACTACCAGCCTGCTTAGGCCTCAGTGTCTATATGTAGGATTAGTTGCTTCATTCAGCCATTTCTCCTGGTTACTTGATCTTGTATTTCTAGCTGGTCAGTGTTATTACTTTATTAGGTCACTGCCACTATCCATTATACTAGAATCCACTTGACTATTAAGTGAACAGATTTCAAAGGCAGCACCTGACTAGGTAGCTAATGACTGGAATAATTAGTTGAAATTACTCATGTAATTTCATTCCTATTCAATTGCAATAACAATGTAATATTGATGACAGTGAAGCAAACATTAGGTGGATTAGAATTGGAATTTATGCAGGAGAATAGCAGAGGTACCACAGGAATGGTATTACACTCCGCTCTTGTGTGTATTCTGGGTTTTCAGACATAAAGCATACAGTATGATTGGAATGAGAAGCTGAGGGCAAGTCTAGTTTGCGTGTTCATGTGCCCTTGGTTTGATATGCTGCTGCGTGTGTAGAGGTTTAACATTCTCATACTCTTTTCCTCTTTGCTAAATCTACTTCCTGTCACCATGATTGATTGCAGAAGCTATTTTATTCCTCTTTGTTTTTGCTTGTGTTTGCTTACGTCATCATTTTTCCTTCAACGCACCAGCTGATCCAGCTGTCCTGTAGCCTGTAGCCTCATTGCTCCCAGTCTCTTCTCTTTCTCTCCCATTCTCTCTCTCCCAGTCTCTTCTCTTTCTCTCCCATTCTCTCTCTCCCAGTCTCTTCTCTTTCTCTCCCATTCTCTCTCTCCCAGTCTCTTCTCTTTCTCTCCCATTCTCTCTCTCCCAGTCTCTCCTCTCTCATAGTCTCTCCCCTTCTCCTCTAGTCTTTCCTCTCTCTCCCAGTCTCTCTGTCTCTCCTCTCTCATAGTCTCTCCTCTCTCTCTCCTAGTTTCTCATCTCTCTCGCAGTCTCTCCTCTCTCTCCCAGTCTCTCCTCTGTCTCTCCTCTCTCTCCTCTCTGTCGCTCCTCTCTCTCCCAATCTCTCCTCTGTCTCTCCTCTGTCACCTCTCTCTCCCAGTCTCTCCTCTCTATCTCCCAGTCTTTCCTCTCCCTCTCCCAGTCTCTCCTCTCTCTTCCAGTATCTCCTCTCTTCCAGTCTCTCCTCTCTCTCCCAGTCTCTCCTCTCTCCCAGTCTCTCCTATCTCTGTTTCTCCTCTCTCTCCCAGTCTGTCCTCGCTCTCTCCCAGTCTCTCCTATCTCCGTCTCTCCTCTCTCTCCCAGTCTCTCCTATCTCTGTCTCTCCTCTCTCTCCCAGTCTGTCCTCTCTATCCCAGTCTCTCCTATCTCTGTCTCTCCTATCTCTTCCAGTCTCTCCTCTCTCTCTCAGTCTCTCCTCTCTCTCCCGTCTCTCACAGTCTCTCCTCTCGCTCTCCCATTCTCTCCTCTCTCTTCCAGTCTCTCCTCTCTCTTCCAGTCTCTCTTCTCTCTCCAGTCTCTCCTCTCTCTCACAGCCTCTCCTTTCTCTCTCCCAGTCTCTCCTCTCTTCCAGTCTCTCCTCTCTCTTCCAGTCTCTCTTCACTCTTCCAGTCTCTCCTATCTCTTCCAGTCTCTCCTCTATCTTCCAGTCTCTCCTCTCTCTCCCTGTCTCTCCTCTCTTCCAGTCTCTCCTCTCTCTTCCAGTCTCTCCTCTCTCTCCCGGTCTCTCCTCTCTCTCTCCCAGTCTCTCTTCACTCTTCCAGTCTCTCCTCTCTCTCTCCTAGTCTCTCCACTCTCTTCCAGTCTCTCCTCTATCTTCCAGTCTCTCCTCTCTCTCCCTGTCTCTCCTCTCTCCCTGTCTCTCCTCTCTTCCAGTCTCTCCTCTCTCTTCCAGTCTCTCCTCTCTCTCCCAGTCTCTCCTCTCTCTCTCCCAGTCTCTCCTCTCTCTTCCAGTCTCTCCTCTCTCCTCTAGTCTCTCCACTCTCTTCCAGTCTCTCCTCTCTCTCCCGGTCTCTCCTCTGTCTCTCCTCTGTCTCCTCTCTCTCCCAGTCTCTCCTCGCTATCTCCCAGTCTCTCCTCTCCCTCTCCCAGTCTCTCCTCTCTCTTCCAGTATCTCCTCTCTTCCAGTCTCTCCTATTCTGTCTCCCCTCTCTCTCCCAGTCTGTCCTCTCTCTCCCAGTCTCTCCTATCTCTTCCAGTCTCTCCTCTCTCTCCCAGTATGTCCTCTCTCTCCCAGTCTGTCCTCTCTCTCCCAGTCTATCCTATCTCTGTCTCTCCTCTCTCCTCTAGTCTCTCCTCTCTCTCATCTCTCTCTTCCAGTCTCTCCTCTCTCTCTCCCAGTCTGTCCTCTCTCTCTCCCAGTCTGTCCTCTCTCTCTCCCAGTCTCTTCTCTCCCAGTCGCTTCTCTCCCAGTCTCTCCTCTCTCTGTCTCTCCTCTCTCTGTCTCTACTCTCTCTCTTTGTCTGTCCTCTCTCTCTCTTTCTGTCTGTCCTCTCTCTCTCCCAGTGTCTCCTCTCCAGTCTCTGCTCTCTCTGTGTCTCCTCTCTCTCTGTCTCTTCTCTCTCCCAGTCTGTTTTCTCTCTCTTCCAGTCTCTCCTCTCTCTCCCAGTCTCTTCTCTCCCAGTCTCTTCTCTCCCAGTCTCTCCTCTCTCTGTCTCTCCTCTATCTGTCTCTACTCTCTCTCTCTGTCTGTCCTCTCTCTCTCTCTCTCTCTCTCTCTGTCTGTCTGTCCTCTCTCTCTCCCAGTCTCTCCTCTCCAGTCTCTGCTCTCTCTGTGTCTCCTCTCTCTCTGTCTCTTCTCTCTCCCAGTCTGTTTTCTCTCTCTTCCAGTTTCTCCTCTCTCTCTCCCAGTCTCTCATCTCTCTCCCAGTCTCTCCTCTCTCTCTCCTAGTCTCTCCTCTCTCTGTCTCTACTCTCTCTTATCAGTCTCTCCTCTCTCTGTCTCTCCCAGCCTCTTCTCTCTCTCTCCCAGTCTCTCCTCTCTCTCTCCCAGTCTCTCATCTCTCTCCCAGTCTCTCCTCTCTCCTCTCTCTCTCCTAGTCTCTCCTCTCTCTGTCTCTACTCTCTCTGTGTCTCTTATCAGTCTCTCCTCTTTCTCTCTCTGTCCCTCCTCTCTCCCAGTCTCTCCTCTCTCTCTCTGTCTCTCCTGTCTCTGTCTCCTCTCTCTCTCTCTGTCTCTCCGCTCTCTGTCTCTCCTCTCTGTCTCTCCTCTCTCTGTCTCTCCTTTCTCTGTGTCTCCTCTCTCTGTGTCCCCTCTCTCGCTCCCAGTCTCTCCTCTCTCTGTGTCTCTCTCCCAGTCTATCCTCTCTCTCTCCCAGTCTCTCCTCTCTCTCTCTGTCTCCTCTCTCTGTCTCTCCTCTCTCTCTGTCTCTCCTCTCTCTCTGTCTCTCCTCTCTCTCTCTGTCTCCCCTCTCTCTGTCTCTCCTCTCTCTGTGTCTCCTCTCTCTGTGTCCCCTCTCTCTCCCAGTCTCTCCTCTGTCTCTCCTCTCTAGGTCTCTCTTCTCTCCCTGTTTCTCCCCTCTCTCCCAGTCTCTCCTCACTCTCTTCCAGTCTCTCCTCTCTCTCCCAGGCTCTCCTCTCTCTCCTAGTCTCTGCTCTCTGCCTCCCAGTCTCTCATGTCTCTCCCACTCTCCTCCCCTCCCAGTTTGTAACAGAACTGAGCTTGAGCAAATAGAAGATTCAGTTCAGTTCATGTATTGTTTGGTTAGTGTTTCCACATCTTTGTTATGGATTGGTAATCATAGGGCTCTAGACTAAATCCTTCTAAACATTATGTTTGGCACCAGTGAATAAGTAAACCTTGAACTGGAAATAAATTGTTTGGATGACTCAAAACAATGCAGCTGAATGACATAGGGATTGTCTTCTCACTCTCCAACATATACAAGAAAAACAATGCAGCTGAATGACATAGGGATTGTCTTCTCACTCTCCAACATATACAAGAAAAACAATGCAGCTGAATGACATAGGGATTGTCTTCTCACTCTCCAACATATACAAGAAAAACAATGCAGCTGAATGACATAGGGATTGTCTTCTCACTCTCCAACATATACAAGAAAAACAATGCAACTGAATGACATAGGGATTGTCTTCTCACTCTCCAACATATCAAAGAAAAACAATGCAGCTGAATGACATAGGGATTGTCTTCTCACTCTCCAACATATACAAGAAAAACAATGCAGCTGAATGACATAGGGATTGTCTTCTCACTCTCCAACATATAAAAGAAAAACAATGCAACTGAATGACATAGGGATTGTCTTCTCACTCTCCAACATATCAAAGAAAAACAATGCAGCTGAATGACATAGGGATTGTCTTCTCACTCTCCAACATATACAAGAAAAACAATGCAACTGAATGACATAGGGATTGTCTTCTCACTCTCCAACATATCAAAGAAAAACAATGCAGCTGAATGACATAGGGATTGTCTTCTCACTCTCCAACATATACAAGAAAAACAATGCAACTGAATGACATAGGGATTGTCTTCTCACTCTCCAACATATCAAAGAAAAACAATGCAGCTGAATGACATAGGGATTGTCTTCTCACTCTCCAACATATACAAGAAAAACAATGCAGCTGAATGACATAGGGATTGTCTTCTCACTCTCCAACATATCAAAGAAAAACAATGCAGCTGAATGACATAGGGATTGTCTTCTCACTCTCCAACATATCAAAGAAAAACAATGCAGCTGAATGACATAGGGATTGTCTTCTCACTCTCCAACATATCAAAGAAAAACAATGCAGCTGAATGACATAGGGATTGTCTTCTCACTCTCCAACATATAAAAGAAAACCAATGCAGCTGAATGACATAGGGATTGTCTTCACTCTCCAACATATACAAAAGAAAAAAATGCAGCTGAATGACAGCTGAAAAACAATGCAGCTGAATGACATAGGGATTGTCTTCTCACTCTCCAACATATACAAGAAAAACAATGCAGCTGAATGACATAGGGATTGTCTTCTCACTCTCCAACATATCAAAGAAAAACAATGCAGCTGAATGACATAGGGATTGTCTTCTCACTCTCCAACATATCAAGAAAAACAATGCAGCTGAATGACATAGGGATTGTCTTCTCACTCTCCAACATATCAAGAAAAACAATGCAGCTGAATGACATAGGGATTGTCTTCTCACTCTCCAACATATAAAAGAAAAACAATGCAACTGAATGACATAGGGATTGTCTTCTCACTCTCCAACATATCAAAGAAAAACAATGCAGCTGAATGACATAGGGATTGTCTTCTCACTCTCCAACATATACAAGAAAAACAATGCAACTGAATGACATAGGGATTGTCTTCTCACTCTCCAACATATCAAAGAAAAACAATGCAGCTGAATGACATAGGGATTGTCTTCTCACTCTCCAACATATACAAGAAAAACAATGCAACTGAATGACATAGGGATTGTCTTCTCACTCTCCAACATATCAAAGAAAAACAATGCAGCTGAATGACATAGGGATTGTCTTCTCACTCTCCAACATATACAAGAAAAACAATGCAGCTGAATGACATAGGGATTGTCTTCTCACTCTCCAACATATCAAAGAAAAACAATGCAGCTGAATGACATAGGGATTGTCTTCTCACTCTCCAACATATCAAAGAAAAACAATGCAGCTGAATGACATAGGGATTGTCTTCTCACTCTCCAACATATCAAAGAAAAACAATGCAGCTGAATGACATAGGGATTGTCTTCTCACTCTCCAACATATAAAAGAAAACCAATGCAGCTGAATGACATAGGGATTGTCTTCTCACTCTCCAACATATCAAAGAAAAACAATGCAGCTGAATGACATAGGGATTGTCTTCTCACTCTCCAACATATCAAAGAAAAACAATGCAGCTGAATGACATAGGGATTGTCTTCTCACTCTCCAACATATCAAAGAAAAACAATGCAGCTGAATGACATAGGGATTGTCTTCTCACTCTCCAACATATCAAAGAAAAACAATGCAGCTGAATGACATAGGGATTGTCTTCTCACTCTCCAACATATCAAAGAAAAACAATGCAGCTGAATGACATAGGGATTGTCTTCTCACTCTCCAACATATCAAAGAAAAACAATGCAGCTGAATGACATAGGGATTGTCTTCTCACTCTCCAACATATACAAAGAAAACAATGCAGCTGAATGACATAGGGATTGTCTTCTCACTCTCCAACATATAAAAGAAAAACAATGCAGCTGAATGACATAGGGATTGTCTCACTCTCCAACATATCAAAGAAAAACAATGCAGCTGAATGACATATCCAACATATCAAAGAAAAACAATGCAGCTGAATGACATAGGGATTGTCTTCTCACTCTCCAACATATCAAAGAAAAACAATGCAGCTGAATGACATAGGGATTGTCTTCTCACTCTCCAACATATCAAAGAAAAACAATGCAGCTGAATGACATAGGGATTGTCTTCTCACTCTCCAACATATCAAAGAAAAACAATGCAGCTGAATGACATAGGGATTGTCTTCTCACTCTCCAACATATCAAAGAAAAACAATGCAGCTGAATGACATAGGGATTGTCTTCTCACTCTCCAACATATCAAAGAAAAACAATGCAGCTGAATGACATAGGGATTGTCTTCTCACTCTCCAACATATAAAAGAAAACCAATGCAGCTGAATGACATAGGGATTGTCTTCTCACTCTCCAACATATACAAGAAAAACAATGCATCTGAATGACATAGGGATTGTCTTCTCACTCTCCAACATATCAAAGAAAACCAATGCAGCTGAATGACATAGGGATTGTCTTCTCACTCTCCAACATATACAAGAAAAACAATGCAGCTGAATGACATAGGGATTGTCTTCTCACTCTCCAACATATAAAAGAAAAACAATGCAGCTGAATGACATAGGGATTGTCTTCTCACTCTCCAACATATAAAAGAAAAACAATGCAGCTGAATGACATAGGGATTGTCTTCTCACTCTCCAACATATAAAAGAAAAACAATGCAACTGAATGACATAGGGATTGTCTTCTCACTCTCCAACATATAAAAGAAAAACAATGCAACTGAATGACATAGGGATTGTCTTCTCACTCTCCAACATATAAAAGAAAAACAATGCAGCTGAATGACATAGGGATTGTCTTCTCACTCTCCAACATATAAAAGAAAAACAATGCAACTGAATGACATAGGGATTGTCTTCTCACTCTCCAACATATCAAAGAAAAACAATGCAGCTGAATGACATAGGGATTGTCTTCTCACTCTCCAACATATCAAAGAAAAACAATGCAGCTGAATGACATAGGGATTGTCTTCTCACTCTCCAACATATCAAAGAAAAACAATGCAGCTGAATGACATAGGGATTGTCTTCTCACTCTCCAACATATCAAAGAAAAACAATGCAGCTGAATGACATAGGGATTGTCTTCTCACTCTCCAACATATCAAAGAAAAACAATGCAGCTGAATGACATAGGGATTGTCTTCTCACTCTCCAACATATAAAAGAAAACCAATGCAGCTGAATGACATAGGGATTGTCTTCTCACTCTCCAACATATACAAGAAAAACAATGCAGCTGAATGACATAGGGATTGTCTTCTCACTCTCCAACATATCAAAGAAAACCAATGCAGCTGAATGACATAGGGATTGTCTTCTCACTCTCCAACATATCAAAGAAAAACAATGCAGCTGAATGACATAGGGATTGTCTTCTCACTCTCCAACATATCAAAGAAAACCAATGCAGCTGAATGACATAGGGATTGTCTTCTCACTCTCCAACATATAAAAGAAAAACGCAAAACAAATGATATCTTAGAAAAAGGACAAAGAACATTTTTCCACTCTAACTAGGCTTGTTCCTAAGACAATGCTTGATGAGAATTGGTGTGACTAAAAACCAAATAGAACCCAAATGCCTCCAGCTGGTTGTCAGTCTCTCTATGTTTTGAGAGGTAATTGATAATGCACTGCTTAGTTCAGCAAGCAGTGCAGCACAATAGAAGTAGGGCAGTGCTTGATCAACCCTCTCTGGATGACTGAGATGAGATTTACATCAAACAGGAACCTGCTTTGATCACATGCCAACTTTATTTATTACTACATTCTGTCTCTCTCTTCCTCTCTCTCAATCCCTCCTCTCTCTCAACCTCCCCCTCTCTCTTTTCTCTCTCTCTCTAACCACTCCTCACTCTCCCCCTCTCCCTCTCTCTCTCTCAATTCAAGGGGCTTTATTGGCATGGGAAACATCTGTTAACATTGCCAAAGCAAGTGAATTAGATAATATGCAACATTGAAATAAACAATCAAAATGAACAGTAAATATTACACCCACAGACGTTCCAAAACAATAAACACATTACTTATGTCATATTATGTATATATACACAGTGTTGTAACAATGTAGAAATGGTTAAAGTACAAAAGGAAATAAATAAACATAAATATGGGTTGTATTTACAAAGGTGTTTGTTCTTCACTGGTTGCCCTTTTCTTGTGGCAACAGGTCACAAATCTAGCTGCTGTGACGGCACACTGTGGAATTTCACCCAGTAGATGTGGGAGTTCATCAAAATTGGGTTTGTTTTCAAATTCTTTGTGGATCTGTTTAATCTGAGGGAAATATGTCTCTCTAATATGGTCATACATTCGGCAGGAGGTTAGGAAGTGCAGCTAAATGTCCACCTCATTTTGTGGGTCAGTGTGCACATAGCCTGTCTTCTCTTGACAGCCAGGTCTGCCTACGGCAGCCTTTCTTGATAGGAAAACTATGCTCACTGAGTCTGTTAGGGTGTGCAGGGTGAATATGTGGTCTGTCGTACGATCATTTGGTAAAAAGCCAATTTGACATTTGCTCAGTACATTGTTTTCACTGAGGAAATGTACGAGTCTGTTGTTAATTTTAATGCAGAGGATTTTACCAAGGTTGCTGTTGACGCAAATCCCACGGAAGTTATTGGGGTCAGACTTGTCTCCACTTTTGGATTGAGGTGATCAGTCCTTGGTTCCAAATATTGGGGAAAATGCCAGAGCTAAGGATGATGTTAAAGAGTTTTAGTATGGCCAATTGGAATTTGTTATCTGTATATTTTATAATTTCATTGAGGATACCATCAACACCACAGGCCTTTTTGGGTTGGAGGGTTTTTATTTTATCCTGTAGTGAATGAAAGGTAATTGGAGAATAAAGTGGGTTCTGGTAGTCTTTAATAGTTGATTCTAAGATCTGTATTTGGTCATGTATATGTTTTTGTTCTTTGTTATAGAGCCAAAAGGATTGGAGAAGTGGTTTACCCATACATCTCCATTTTGGATAGATAGTTATTCGTGTTGTTGTTTGTTTAGTGTTTTCCAATTTTCCCAGAAGTGGTTAGAGTCTATGGATTCTTCAATTACATTGAGCTAATTTCTGATGTGCTTTTCCTTCTTTTTTCATATTGAATTTCTGTATTGTTTTAGTGATTCACCATAGTGAAGGCATAGACTCAGGTTTTCCGGGTCTCTATGTTTTTGGTTGGACAGGTTTCTCAATTTCTTTCTTAGGTTTTATCATTCTTCATCAAACCATTTGTCATTGTTGTTCATTTTCTTCGGTTTTCTGTTTGACATTTTTAGATTTGATAGGGAAGCTGAGAGGTCAAATTCACTGTTAAGATGTTCTACTGCCAAGTTTACACCTTCACTATTACAGTGGAACATTCTGTCCAGGAAATTGTCTAAAAGGGATTGAATTTGTTGTTGCCTAATTGTTTTTTTTGGTAGGTTTCCACACTACATTCCTTCCATCTATAGCATTTCTTAATATTACTGAGTTCCTTTGGCTTAGATGCCTCATGATTGAGTATTGCTCTGTTCAAGTAGACTGTGATTTTGCTGTGGTCTGATAGGGGAGTCAGTGGGCTGACTGTGAACGCTCTGAGAGACTCTGGGTTGAGGTCAGTGATAAAGTAGTCTACAGTACTACTGCCAAGAGATGAGCTATAGGTGTACCTACCATAGGAGTCCCCTCGAAGCCTACCATTTACTATGTACATACACAGCATGTGACAGAGCTGCAGGAGTTGTGACCCGTTTTTGTTAGTTATTTTGTCATAGTTGTGCCTAGGGGCTCATATGTGGGAGGGAATGCTGTCACCTCCACCTCTGAGGATGTCAGGTTCTTGTCCGGTTCTGGCATTTAGGTCGCCACAGACTAGTACATGTCCCTGGGCCTGGAAATGATTGATTTCCCCCTCCAGGATGGAGAAGCTGTCTTCATTAAAGCACGGGGATTCTAGTGGGGGGATATAGGTAGCACACAGGAGGACATTCTTCTCCGTTAAGATAATTTCCTTTTGAATTTCTAGCCAAATGTAAAATGTTCCTGTTTTGATTAATTTAATGGACTGAGTTAGGTCTGCTATATACCAAATTAGCATACCCCCAGAGTCCCTTCCCTGTTTCACACCTGGTAGTTTGGTGGATGGGACTACCAGCTCTCTGTAACCTAGAGGGCAACCAGTGGGTCCGTCTCCTCTATACCAGGTTTCTTGTAGGATGACAATGTCTGTATTTCTGATTTCTTTGATGAAGTCCAGGTTCCTGCTCTTTAGGCCAAATGCCTCAGGCCTCGGATATTCCAGGATGAGGCCTTGGATATTCCAGGATGAGGCCTTGGATATTCCAGGATGAGATAGTGAAGGCTTTGTGTTCCATAAAGTGTCCAATGATGTTGGTCATGCGGTTTGGCCTCAGGCCAGTAAGTGCGAGCAGAGCCTGTTGAGCATCTGGTACATGCCATTGCCTTGGGCTAGTGTAAGAGTGGGGGTTGGGTCTGTTGGCCTGCTCACTGCCTGGATGTATGTGTGACTTCCATGTTGAGGCCCTCTTTGCAGGTGTGCGGTGCATGGGGTGAGCAGGAGGGGCATAAGTCTGATCTGACGGGGCCTAAATGGGGTGTGGGCATGGTTGACTTGGGGGGGGGGTGGATGAGGTCTGGATGTAGGTCCTCTCAGCGTGGGTCCTCTATGTGTAGGTCCGGGGGGGAGGCGCAGGTCTGGGAGAGTGTCTCGCTGGTCTGGGCGAGGTGTCTATTGATCTGTTGCTCCTGTGTGAAGTGTTGGGGCTGCGTTTGAGAGCGATGTCCTTTAGGGTCCGGGCGAAGGTGGGCACTGCTGCCTTGTATAGGTGGACCTGGTCATACAGGCTGTTCAAGTCCAGGGTGGAGTGGTGGGCCGGGTAAACATTTGGTTTTAAGGCACAGTCACGGGAAATAGCTGCGTTTTCCCGCTGTATGGTATCAGGGTGGAAATCTTTTTGTGGTAGCAGGATGGATGTAACCACTTGTGCTTTGGGGAAAGTAGAATAAGCTCTTTCAATCACTCCTTTGAGTGCTGTGGCCACCCTCCTGCTGTGCTCTCAGGTCGTTTGTGCCTCTGTGTATTATTATGTAACTATGTGTACATAGTTGGCCCTCAGACAGAAGGTCTAGGGTGCGCTGGGTGTTTGGACACCAGAGTTTAGACACACTGTGTTTGGGAAAACATGTTTTTCCCTTGTATATATTTCCCATTTGAGTCCATACGGAGGACAACCTGTGTCTTGTGTTTGTCCTCAGTGGGTGTGGGGGGTTATCAGGAGCGCTATCAGGGTGGCTGACGGGGGGGGGGGGGGTGAGATCCCTGGGCTTGGGGTTCTTCATTTGTCTGTCCCGCTGTGATGTCGACGTGGTCAGGGTCTGTCTGGGGTGGACTGTTCTGCTGTGGTGTCGAGACTTTTGTCGGGAACTGAGGTGGGCTGTTCTGCTGGCTTCTCCTTACCCTCTCCTCCAGCAGTCTGATCCTCTCCTCTAGTGCTCTGTTCTGCTGGCTTCTCCTCACCCTCTCCTCCAGCAGTCTGACCCTCTCCTCTAGTGCTCTGTTCTGCTGGCTTCTCCCCTCACCCTCTCCTCCAGCAGTCTGACCCTCTCCTCTAGTGCTCTGTTCTGCTGGCTTCTCCCCTCACCCTCTCCTCCAGCAGTCTGACCCTCTCCTCTAGTGCTCTGTTCTGCTGGCTTCTCCCCTCACCCTCTCCTCCAGCAGTCTGACCCTCTCCTCTAGTGCTCTGTTCTGCTGGCTTCTCCCCTCACCCTCTCCTCCAGCAGTCTGACCCTCTCCTCTAGTGCTCTGTTCTGCTGGCTTCTCCCTCACCCTCTCCTCCAGCAGTCTGATCCTCTCCTCTAGTGCTCTGTTCTGCTGGCTTCTCCCCTCACCCTCTCCTCCAGCAGTCTGATCCTCTCCTCTAGTGCTCTGTTCTGCTGGCTTCTCCCCCTCACCCTCTCCTCCAGCAGTCTGACCCTCTCCTCTAGTGCTCTGTTCTGCTGGCTTCTCCCCCTCACCCTCTCCTCCAGCAGTCTGATCCTCTCCTCTAGTGCTCTGTTCTGCTGCTTCTCCCTCACCCTCTCCTCCAGCAGTCTGACCCTCTCCTCTAGTGCTCTGTTCTGCTGGCTTCTCCCCCTCACCCTCTCCTCCAGCAGTCTGACCCTCTCCTCTAGTGCTCTGTTCTGCTGGCTTCTCCCCTCACCCTCTCCTCCAGCAGTCTGACCCTCTCCTCTAGTGCTCTGTTCTGCTGGCTTCTCCCTCACCCTCTCATCCAGCAGTCTGATCCTCTCCTCTAGTGCTCTGTTCTGCTGGCTTCTCCCCTCACCCTCTCCTCCAGCAGTCTGATCCTCTCCTCTAGTGCTCTGTTCTGCTGGCTTCTCCCCTCACCCTCTCCTCCAGCAGTCTGACCCTCTCCTCTAGTGCTCTGTTCTGCTGGCTTCTCCCTCACCCTCTCCTCCAGCAGTCTGACCCTCTCCTCTAGTGCTCTGTTCTGCTGGCTTCTCCCTCACCCTCTCCTCCAGCAGTCTGACCCTCTCCTCTAGTGCTCTGTTCTGCTGGCTCTCTCCCCCTCACCCTCTCCTCCATTAGTCTGACCCTCTCCTCTAGTGCTCTGTTCTGCTGGCTTCTCCCCTCACCCTCTCCTCCAGCAGTCTGATCCTCTCCTCTAGTGCTCTGTTCTGCTGGCTTCTCCTCACTCACCCTCTCCTCCAGCAGTCTGACCCTCTCCTCTAGTGCTCTGTTCTGCTGGCTTCTCCCCTCACCCTCTCCTCCAGCAGTCTGACCCTCTCCTCTATTGCTCTGTTCTGCTGGCTTCTCCCCTCACCCTCTCCTCCAGCAGTCTGACCTCTCCTCTAGTGCTCTGTTCTGCTGGCTTCTCCCCTCACCCTCTCATCAAGCAGTCTGATCCTCTCCTCTAGTGCTCTGTTCTGCTGGCTTCTCCCCTCACCCTCTCCTCCAGCAGTCTGATCCTCTCCTCTAGTGCTCTGTTCTGCTGGCTTCTCCCCTCACCCTCTCCTCCAGCAGTCTGACCCTCTCCTCTAGTGCTCTGTTCTGCTGACTTCTCCCCTCACCCTCTCCTCCAGCAGTCTGACCTCTCCTCTAGTGCTCTGTTCTGCTGCTTCTCCCCTCACCCTCTCCTCCAGCAGTCTGACCCTCTCCTCTAGTGCTCTGTTCTGCTGGCTTCTCCTCACCCTCTCCTCCAGCAGTCTGACCCTCTCCTCTAGTGCTCTGTTCTGCTGACTTCTCCCCTCACCCTCTCCTCCAGCAGTCTGACCCTCTCCTCTAGTGCTCTTTTCTGCTGACTTCTCCCTCACCCTCTCCTCCAGCAGTCTGACCCTCTCCTCTAGTGCTCTGTTCTGCTGGCTTCTCCCCTCTCCCTCTCCTCCAGCAGTCTGACCCTCTCCTCTAGTGCTCTGTTCTGCTGGCTTCTCCCCTCACCCTCTCCTCCAGCAGTCTGACCCTCTCCTCTAGTGCTCTGTTCTGCTGGCTTCTCCCCTCACCCTCTCCTCCAGCAGTCTGTTCCCTCTCCTCTAGTGCTCTGTTCTCTGGCTTCTGCCCCTCACCCTCTCCTCCAGCAGTCTGACCCTCTCCTCTAGTGCTCTGTTCTGCTGGCTTCTCCCCTCACCTCTCCTCCAGCAGTCTGACCCTCTCCTCTAGTGCTCTGTTCTGCTGGCTTCTCCCTCACCCTCTCCTCCAGCAGTCTGACCCTCTCCTCTAGTGCTCTGTTCTGCTGGCTTCTCCCCCTCACCCTCTCCTCCAGCAGTCTGATCCTCTCCTCTAGTGCTCTGTTCTGCTGGCTTCTCCTCACCCTCTCCTCCAGCAGTCTGACCCTCTCCTCTAGTGCTCTGTTCTGCTGGCTTCTCCCCCTCACCCTCTCCTCCAGCAGTCTGACCCTCTCCTCTAGTGCTCTGTTCTGCTGGCTTCTCCCCTCACCCTCTCCTCCAGCAGTCTGATCCTCTCCTCTAGTGCTCTGTTCTGCTGGCTTCTCCCTCACCCTCTCCTCCAGCAGTCTGACCCTCTCCTCTAGTGCTCTGTTCTGCTGGCTTCTCCCTCACCCTCTCCTCCAGCAGTCTGATCCTCTCCTCTAGTGCTCTGTTCTGCTGGCTTCTCCCCTCACCCTCTCCTCCAGCAGTCTGACCCTCTCCTCTAGTGCTCTGTTCTGCTGGCTTCTCCCCTCACCCTCTCCTCCAGCAGTCTGACCCTCTCCTCTAGTGCTATGTTCTGCTGGCTTCTCCTCACCCTCTCCTCCAGCAGTCTGACCCTCTCCTCTAGTGCTCTGTTCTGCTGGCTTCTCCCTCACCCTCTCCTCCAGCAGTCTGATCCTCTCCTCTAGTGCTCTGTTCTGCTGGCTTCTCCCCTCACCCTCTCCTCCAGCAGTCTGACCCTCTCCTCTAGTGCTCTGTTCTGCTGGCTTCTCCCCCACCCTCTCCTCCAGCAGTCTGACCCTCTCCTCTAGTGCTCTGTTCTGCTGGCTTCTCCCCTCACCCTCTCCTCCAGCAGTCTGACCCTCTCCTCTAGTGCTCTGTTCTGCTGGCTTCTCCCCTCATTAGTCCCTCTCCTCCAGCAGTCTGCTCCTCTCCTCTAGTGCTCTGTTCTGCTGGCTTTTCTCTGACTTCCCTCACCCTCTCCTCCAGCAGTCTGACCCTCTCCTCTAGTGCTCTGTTCTGCTGGCTTCTCCCCTCACCCTCTCCTCCAGCAGTCTGACCCTCTCCTCTAGTGCTCTGTTCTGCTGGCTTCTCCCCTCACCCTCTCCTCCAGCAGTCTGACCCTCTCCTCTAGTGCTCTGTTCTGCTGGCCTTCTCCTCTCCCTCACCCTCTCCTCCAGCAGTCTGACCCTCTCCTCTAGTGCTCTGTTCTGCTGGCTTCTCCCCTCACCCTCTCCTCCAGCAGTCTGATCCTCTCCTCTAGTGCTCTGTTCTGCTGGCTTCTCCCCTCTCCAGCTCTCCTCCTCTAGTCTCTGTTCTGACCCTCTCCTCTAGTGCTCTGTTCTGCTGGCTTCTCCCCTCACCCTCTCCTCAGTAGTCTGACCCTCTCCTCTAGTGCTCTGTTCTGCTGGCTTCTCCCCTCACCCTCTCCTCCAGCAGTCTGACCCTCTCCTCTAGTGCTCTTTTCTGCTGACTTCTCCCCTCACCCTCTCCTCCAGCAGTCTGACCCTCTCCTCTAGTGCTCTGTTCTGCTGGCTTCTCCCTCACCCTCTCCTCCAGCAGTCTGACCCTCTCCTCTAGTGCTCTGTTCTGCTGGCTTCTCCCTCACCCTCTCCTCCAGCAGTCTGACCCTCTCCTCTAGTGCTCTGTTCTGCTGGCTTCTCCCCTCACCCTCTCCTCCAGCAGTCTGATCCTCTCCTCTAGTGCTCTGTTCTGCTGGCTTCTCCCTCACCCTCTCCTCCAGCAGTCTGACCCTCTCCTCTAGTGCTCTGTTCTGCTGGCTTCTCCCCTCACCCTCTCCTCCAGCAGTCTGACCCTCTCCTCTAGTGCTCTGTTCTGCTGGCTTCTCCCCTCACCCTCTCCTCCAGCAGTCTGATCCTCTCCTCTAGTGCTCTGTTCTGCTGGCTTCTCCTCACCCTCTCCTCCAGCAGTCTGATCCTCTCCTCTAGTGCTCTGTTCTGCTGGCTTCTCCCTCTCACCCTCTCCTCCAGCAGTCTGACCCTCTCCTCTAGTGCTCTGTTCTGCTGGCTTCTCCCCTCACCCTCTCCTCCAGCAGTCTGACCCTCTCCTCTAGTGCTCTGTTCTGCTGACTTCTCCCCTCACCCTCTCCTCCAGCAGTCTGACCCTCTCCTCTAGTGCTCTGTTCTGCTGGCTTCTCCCCTCACCCTCTCCTCCAGCAGTCTGATCCTCTCCTCTAGTGCTCTGTTCTGCTGGCTTCTCCCCTCACCCTCTCCTCCAGCAGTCTGATCCTCTCCTCTAGTGCTCTGTTCTGCTGGCTTCTCCTCACCCTCTCCTCCAGCAGTCTGATCCTCTCCTCTAGTGCTCTGTTCTGCTGACTTCTCCCCTCACCCTCTCCTCCAGCAGTCTGACCCTCTCCTCTAGTGCTCTTTTCTGATGACTTCTCCCCTCACCCTCTCCTCCAGCAGTCTGATCCTCTCCTCTAGTGCTCTGTTCTGCTGGCTTCTCCTCACCCTCTCCTCCAGCAGTCTGACCCTCTCCTCTAGTGCTCTGTTCTGCTGACTTCTCCCCTCACCCTCTCCCTCTCCTCCAGCAGTCTGACCCTCTCCTCTAGTGCTCTGTTCTGCTGGCTTCTCCCTCACCCTCTCCTCCAGCAGTCTGACCCTCTCCTCTAGTGCTCTGTTCTGCTGACTTCTCCCTCACCCTCTCCTCCAGCAGTCTGACCCTCCTCTAGTGCTCTGTTCTGCTGGCTTCTCCCCTCACCCTCTCCTCCAGCAGTCTGACCCTCTCCTCTAGTGCTCTGTTCTGCTGGCTTCTCCCCCTCACCCTCTCCTCCAGCAGTCTGACCCTCTCCTCTAGTGCTCTGTTCTGATGGCTTCCTCTAGTGCCCTCACCCTCTCCTCCAGCAGTCTGATCCTCTCCTCTAGTGCTCTGTTCTGCTGGCTTTCTCCCCCTCACCCTCTCCTCCAGCAGTCTGACCCTCTCCTCTAGTGCTCTGTTCTGCTGGCTTCTCACCCTCTCCCTCATCCTCTCCTCTAGTGCTCCCTCTCTCTCCAGCAGTCTGATCCTCTCCTCTAGTGCTCTGTTCTGCTGGCTTCTCCCCTCACCCTCTCCTCCAGCAGTCTGACCCTCTCCTCTAGTGCTCTGTTCTGCTGGCTTCTCCCCCTCACCCTCTCCTCCAGCAGTCTGACCCTCTCCTCTAGTGCTCTGTTCTGCTGGCTTCTCCCTCCCTCACCCTCTCCTCCAGCAGTCTGACCCTCTCCTCTAGTGCTCTGTTCTGCTGGCTTCTCCCCTCACCCTCTCCTCCAGCAGTCTGATCCTCCTCTCCTCTAGTGCTCTGTTCTGCTGGCTTCTCCTCTCTGTTCTCTCCTCCAGCAGTCTGATCCTCTCCTCTAGTGCTCTGTTCTGCTGGCTTCTCCCCTCACCCTCTCCTCCAGCAGTCTGACCCTCTCCTCTAGTGCTCTGTTCTGCTGGCTTCTCCCCTCACCCTCTCCTCCAGCAGTCTGATCCTCTCCTCTAGTGCTCTGTTCTGCTGGCTTCTCCCCCTCACCCTCTCCTCCAGCAGTCTGACCCTCTCCTCTAGTGCTCTGTTCTGCTGTCTTCTCCCCTCACCCTCTCCTCCAGCAGTCTGATCCTCTCCTCTAGTGCTCTGTTCTGCTGGCTTCTCCCCCTCACCCTCTCCTCCAGCAGTCTGACCCTCTCCTCTAGTGCTCTGTTCTGCTGGCTTCTCCTCACCCTCTCCTCCAGCAGTCTGACCCTCTCCTCTAGTGCTCTGTTCTGCTTCTCCCCTCACCCTCTGGCTTCTCTCCCTCTGTTCTGCCTCTCCTCCAGCAGTCTGACCCTCTCCTCTAGTGCTCTGTTCTGCTGGCTTCTCCCCCTCACCCTCTCCTCCAGCAGTCTGATCCTCTCCTCTAGTGCTCTGTTCTGCTGGCTTCTCCCCTCACCCTCTCCTCCAGCAGTCTGACCCTCTCCTCTAGTGCTCTGTTCTGCTGGCTTCTCCCTCACCCTCTCCTCCAGCAGTCTGATCCTCTCCTCTAGTGCTCTGTTCTGCTGGCTTCTCCCCTCACCCTCTCCTCCAGCAGTCTGACCCTCTCCTCTAGTGCTCTGTTCTGCTGGCTTCTCCCCTCACCCTCTCCTCCAGCAGTCTGACCCTCTCCTCTAGTGCTCTGTTCTGCTGGCTTCTCCCCTCACCCTCTCCTCCAGCAGTCTGATCCTCTCCTCTAGTGCTCTGTTCTGCTGGCTTCTCCCCTCACCCTCTCCTCCAGCAGTCTGATCCTCTCCTCTAGTGCTCTGTTCTGCTGGCTTCTCCCCTCACCCTCTCCTCCAGCAGTCTGACCCTCTCCTCTAGTGCTCTGTTCTGCTGGCTTCTCCCTCACCCTCTCCTCCAGCTTAGTCTGACCCTCTCTCCTCCTCTCCTCTAGTGCTCTGTTCTGCTGGCTCTCCCCTCACCCTCTCCTCCAGCAGTCTGACCCTCTCCTCTAGTGCTCTGTTCTGCTGGCTTCTCCCTCTCTCCTCCAGCAGTCTGACCCTCTCCTCTAGTGCTCTGTTCTGCTGGCTTCTCCCCTCACCCTCTCCTCCAGCAGTCTGATCCTCTCCTCTAGTGCTCTGTTCTGCTGGCTTCTCCCCTCACCCTCTCCTCCAGCAGTCTGATCCTCTCCTCTAGTGCTCTGTTCTGCTGGCTTCTCCCTCACCCTCTCCTCCAGCAGTCTGATCCTCTCCTCTAGTGCTCTGTTCTGCTGGCTTCTCCCCTCACCCTCTCCTCTCCAGCAGTCTGACCCTCTCCTCTAGTGCTCTGTTCTGCTGGCTTCTCCTCACCCTCTCCTCCAGCAGTCTGACCCCTCTCCTCTAGTGCTCTGTTCTGCTGGCTTCTCCCCTCACCCTCTCCTCCAGCAGTCTGATCCTCTCCTCTAGTGCTCTGTTCTGCTGGCTTCTCCTCACCCTCTCCTCCAGCAGTCTGATCCTCTCCTCTAGTGCTCTGTTCTGCTGGCTTCTCCTCACCTCTCCTCCAGCAGTCTGATCCTCTCTCTAGTGCTCTGTTCTGCTGGCTTCTCCCCTCACCTCTCCTCCAGCAGTCTGACCCTCTCCTCTAGTGCTCTGTTCCCTTGCTGGCTTTCTCCTCACCCTCTCCTCCAGCAGTCTGACTCTTCCTCTAGTGCTCTGTTCTGCTGGCTTCTCCTCACCCTCTCCTCCCCAGCAGGTGTCTGATCCTCTCTCTAGTGCTCTGGGTTCGCCATTTCCCTCACTCCTCTCCTCCAGCAGTCTGACCCCTCTCCTAGTGTCGCTTCTGTTAATTCCTCCACCCTCTCTCTCCAGTGTCTGATCCTCCTCTAGTGCTCTGTCTCTGCTGGGCTCCCTCACTAGTAGTCTGACCTTCTCCTAGTGCTTGTTCTGCTGGCTTCTCCTCACTCCCTTCTTCCTCCCAGCAGTCTGATCCTTCCTAGTGTTTCTGTTCTGCTGGCTCCTCGCCTTCCTCCAGTAGTCTGACTCCTCGAAGTGTTGTTCTGTTGGTTCACTCCTCTCCAGCAGTCTGACCTTCCTTCTAGTGCTCTGTTCTGTGGGCTCCTCACCCTCTCCAGTCTGACCCTCTCCTCTAGTGCTCTGTCTTGCTGGTTTCTCCTCACTTTCTTTTAGTAGTCTGATCCTCTCCTCTGTGTTTGTTCGCTTGGCTTCCTTACCTTTCTTCTCTAGCAGTCTGATCCCTCCTTCCAGTGCTCTGTTCTGCTTGGCTCTCTCACCTTTCTCCAGCAGTCTTGATCTTTCTTCTTTGTGTTTCAGAGCCTGTGAGATTTCCTCCCCTCACCTTCTCTTCGATATCTGACCTTCTCTAGGCTCTCCTGTCTTGTTGATCTTCCTCATTTTTCTTGAAGCCTACTTTCTCGAAGCGAGTAGATTTCTTCCTTTACCTTTTTCTTTCTCCACTAGTCTGACCTTCCTAGTGTCTGGTTCTGCTGGCTTTCTCCTCACCTTCTCTAGTATGTCTGATCCTCCCTAGGTGTTTGTTCTGCTGGCTCCTCACTCTCCAGCAGTCTGACTCCTCTCCTAGTGCTCTTTTCTGCTGACTCTCCTCACTTCCTCCAGTAGTCTGACCCACTCCTCAAAGCTCTTGCTCTGCTGGCTCCTCACCTCCTTCCAGTAGTCTAATCTTCTGTGTTCTGTTCTGTTGGCTTCACCTTTCTCCCAGTCTGATCCTCTGTGTTTGTTCTATATTCTCTCTCATCTTTCTCTCCAGCAGTCTGATCTCTTTCCTAGTGTTTGTTCTGTTGTAAGCTCATCCCTTCTCCCAGTAGTTCTGACTTTCCCTAGTGCTCTGTTCTGTTGGTCACTTTCCCTTCAGCAGTTTTGACTCTTCTCTAGTGCTCTAAGGTTCTGCTGGCTTCTCCCCTCACCCTCTCCAGCAGTCTGACCTTCCTTTCAGTGTTTCTGTTCTGCTGGTTTCAACCTTCTCCCTCCAGGAATGATCTTCTCGGTGTCGTTCTGTTGGCTTCTCCTCACTCCCTCCTCCTTCCAGCAGTCTGACCTCTCCTCCCCAGTTTTTTCTGTTGTTTTCTTCCTCTCATCGCTTCAGTAGCTGATCCTTCCTCTAGTGTCCCCAGACTTGCTTACTTCTCCTC
>NC_060188.1:26221425-26231425 GCF_021184085.1 Oncorhynchus gorbuscha | reverse complement strand
TAGATAGATAGATAGATAGATAGATAGATAGATAGATAGATAGATAGATAGATAGATAGATAGATAGGATAGCTCATCTCAATGTCAGCACACAGGGAAATCAACATCTCCATTGAAACAGTCCCCGTGCCTAATTCGGTGTGAAATTGTTTGTGTGTTCTGTGTGCAGTTGGGAACGTGTAAGTGGGCTGCGTGCTTGTGTGAGTGCTTCAACATGTGTGTGTGAGTGTGCGTGCGTGTGCCCGCGCAAGGTTGCGCGTCGAGACCCCGGCAGCAGGTTTAATTGATTCACAATTAAGCCAGAGAAAACACAGTGATGCTAGCAATATTACTTCTCGCAGGATACTCATGTATTGACTTTTGGCAACTGTTGGTCAGACTGTTGCTGCTAAGTCCGCCCTAATCTCGTCCTCTCGCTCCACTTCAATTACTGTAATGTAATTCTATAAATTAGCTGAATAAAAACCCAGAACTACAGGCTATAAAAATGAATGAATGTAAACATAAAATCCATATTATTCTCCCTCCTCTGTGTGTGTTAGTCTGGGGTCGGGGCCTTCAAGCGGAACTTCAGCTCTCCCATGCTGGTCAACGAGCAGCTGGCTGTCGTCAAGGAGGTGCTGCCCACCCAAGGTGAGCATGCCCAGTAAAGAAAACGTGTGTGTGTGTGTGTGTGTGTGTGGATTTGTGTATCTGCATCCATGTGTGGAGTGTCGTGCATGAAGACGTGTGTATTCTGCACGTGTCTATCTGCATGTGTGTGTCGTGTCCTAGCCCTGAGAGGAAGTGGACGTGATTAAAGTCCTTCACCCTATAGAATAGATCCTTACGAATAAAGGCCAGCTCTCATTCCACCTGCTGTCCTTTCCTTCTTCCCTGTTTCCTTCCTCCTTCCGTCCATCAGTGTTCTGTTAACCTTGTGTTCCAAAATGGGACCCTATCCCCTTGGCACTATAAAGGCAACGGGGTGCTGTTTGGGACTCACCTTGGGTCTGAGCCAGGGCAGGCTGGGATTATCACCTGTCATTACACACAGCAGGTAGTACAGAACAGCCCACCTCGATGCCATTACAGTGACTGTTGAGCAGGGAAATGACTGGTTTAAATTGACGGAGCTCTACCTGGAACAGCAAATCAGTCCCAAATGATTCTCACTCTGACCGAAACTGAAAAAACATCAACTCAATACAGCCTCTACCACTAATGCTTGACTTTCATCTCACAGAGCACTGAAACGACAATGTACTTCCTGAAAATACAATGTGCAAACTTGTAAAGAGCCTTGGACTTCACTGGTGCCCTCTGCCAGATCTTCAGTAGGTCACTGTCTGTCTGGGACTGGGTCATTACACCTATATTTAGAGCTCTGGGCTGGGCCTCCCTTAACGTCATTTATGACAGCAGTTCCCAATCTCTGATGCTGCTTGTCTGTGCGTGTGTTCCTGTAAAGGTTTAAATATCTGTGTGTGTTTTCAGGGGCAGGCCGGGGGCGTGGGGTGGACCCTATTTACGCAGCCCTGCGCTATGGGACGTCCCTGGCACAGATGAGCCGCTCCAGTTTTGGGAGCGTGTCCGAGTTGACGTCACATTTACACATTACATTACATTTAAGTCATTTAGCAGACGCTCTTATCCAGAGCGACTTACAAATTGGTGCATTCACCTTATGACATCCAGTGGAACAGCCACTTTACAGTGCATCTACATATTTTAAGGGGGGTGAGAAGGATTACTTTATCCTATCCTAGGTATTCCTTAAAGAGGTGGGGTTTCAGGTGTCTCCGGAAGGTGGTGATTGATTCACGCTGTCCTTAGGGAGTTTGTTCCACCATTGGGGAGCCAGAGCAGCGAACAGTTTTGACTGGGCTGAGCCTGTACTTCCTCAGTGGTAGGGAGGCAGCAGGCCAGAGGTGGATGAACAGTGCCCTTATTTGGGTGTAGGGCCTGATCAGAGCCTGGAGGTACTGAGGTGCACAGCTCCGTGGCAAGCACCATGGTCTTGTAGCGGATGCGAGCTTCAACTGGAAGCCAGTGGAGAGAGTGGAGGAGCGGGGTGACGTGAGAACTTGGGATTGAACACCAGACGGGCTGCGGCGTTCTGGATGAGTTGTAGGGGTTTAATGGCACAGGCAGGAGCCCAGCCAACAGCGAGTCAGTAATCCAGACGGGAGATGACAAGTGCCTGGATTAGGACCTGTGCCGCTTCCTGTGTGAGGCAGGGTCGTACTCTGCGGATGTTGTAGAGCATGAACCTACAGGAACGGGCCACCGCCTTGAAATTGTCCAGGATCACGCCAAGGTTCTTAGCGCTCTGGGAGGAGGACACAATGGAGTTGTCAACCGTGATGGCGAGATCATGGAACTCCTGGGAGGAAGAGCAGCTCCGTCTTGGACAGCTTGAGGTGGTGATCCGTCATCCACACTGATATGTCTGCCAGACATGCTGCGATCACCTGGTCATCAGAAGGGGGAAAGGAGAAGATTAATTGTGTGTCACTCTGCATAGCAATGATAGGAGAGACCATGTGAGGTGTGACAGAGCCAAGTGACTTGGTGTATAGCGAGAATAGGAGAGGGCCTAGAACAGAGCCCTGGGGACACCAGTGGTGAGAGAGCGCATGGTGAGGAGACAGATTCTCGCCACGCCACCTGGTAGCCTGTCAGGTAGGACGCAATCTTATGGGCCACGCCGGACCCAACTCGGAGAGGGTGGAGATGAGGATCTGATGGTTCACAGTATCCAATAGGTCTGATGAGAGCAGAGGAGAGAGAGTTAGCTTTAGCGGTGCGGAGCGCCTGTGATACTGTCTCAGTTGAATGACTAGTCTTGAAACCTGACTGATTTGGATCAGAAGGTCATTCTGAGAGAGATAGCGGGAGAGCTGACCAAGGACGGCACGTTCAAGAGTTTTGGAGAGAAAAGAAAGAAGGGATACTGGTCTGTAGTTGTTGACATCGGAGGGATCGAGTGTAGGTTTTTTCAGAAGGGTGCAACTCTCGCTCTCTTGAAGACGGAAGGGACGTAGCCAGCGGTCAGGGATAAGTTGATGTGAGAAGAGAGGAGGGGATAGGGTCAAGCGGGCAGGTTGTTGGGCGGCCGGCCGTCACAAGACACGAGATTTCATCTGGAGAGAGAGGGGGAGAAAGAGGTCAGAGCACCACTGTGATGTCGTTTGACTTAGCAAACACGGATGTCTGACATCTGCAGAGAGGGAGGAGGGGGGGGAGGGGGGAGGAGGATTCCAAAGAGCTTCCTAGGGTTAGAGGCAGATGCTTGGAATTTAGAGTGGTAGAAAGTGGCTTTAGCATGAAAGGATGCCAGGTCAGGGAGGCGAGTTTTCCTCCATTTCCGCTCGGCTGCCCGGAGCCCTGTTCTGTGAGCTCGCAATGAGTCGTCAAGCCACGCAGGGAGGACCGAGCCGACCTGGAAGATAGGGGACATAGAGAGTCAAAGGATGCAGAAAGGGAGGAGAGGAGGGTTGAGGAGGCAGAATCAGGAGATAGGTTGGAGAAGGTTTGAGCAGAGGGAAGAGATGATAGGATGGAAGAGGAGAGAGTAGCCATCGACCATCCGAGCAGTGCCCAGACTTGGAGGAGTTGCAATGAGGTTAGTGGAAAAAACAGCATCTAGTAAAGATGAGGTCGGCGTATTGCCTGCCTTGTGAGTAGGGGGGAAGGTGAGAGGGTGAGGTCAAAAGAGGAGAGGAGTGGAAAGAAGGAGGCTGAGTCAAAGGTAGACGTGGGGAGGTGTCATGTGACCCAAAAGGAGCTTATCAAGGCATCAAGCTCATTGATGAACAGGGACCTGGAGGGCGATAAATGCTGTTATCAAAGGGCTGGTAACTGTGACAGCATGTGACCCAGATCCCACATGCTCCATCACACCACCCCGCTGACCAGAAGCTCTCGGGGTGTGCGATGGGCGGACGAAGACCCATGTTTCTGTCAGTGCCAAGAAGTCCATGGCTGAGATGAACTCTGCCTTGTTGGCTGCAGATCTCCTACCGGAGACCTGGAACTCCACGTGGGTCGTGCGCTGGGATCACCAGATTAGGGTGGCAGCGGCCACGCGGTGTGGAGCGTTTGTATGGTCTCAGAGAGGAGAGAACATAGACAGACACATAGTTGACAGGCTACAGAAGAGGCTACGCTAATGCAAAGGCTGCATGTGACCCTCAAATGTTCTCCACTTATTGACTAAAATGATTAAAATGATCACCTGAAGTAGGCATGTGGCTGCGTTGTTGACTTTGAGCTGGCAGTGGCTGCGTTGTTGACACTACACTAATCAAGTTGTTCCGTTGAGTGTAATAGTTTCTACAGTGCTGCCACATGCGTTACGTTGCGTTAAAAGAACCATCACTATGTAGCTGCATGTGACCAAACAAATCAAACAGTCACCACCTGTACCATGGAGACACGCGGCCTGTTAATTAGTGGCTCTATAGAGGGGGCCTTCACCTTCATGTGACCCTGTACCCAATCATGTGACCCAATCTTCACATGCTCCATCACCTGCATGTGACCCAATCTCCACATGCTCCATCACCTGCATGTGACCCAATCTCCACATGCTCCATCACCTGCATGTGACCCAATCTCCACATGCTCCATCACCTGCATGTGACCCAATCTCCACATGCTCCATCACCTGCATGTGACCCAATCTCCACATGCTCCATCACCTGCATGTGACCCAATCTCCACATGCTCCATCACCTTCATGTGACCCTGTACCCAATCATGTGACCCAATCTCCACATGCTCCATCACCTGCACGTGACCCAATCTCCACATGCTCCATCACCTGCATGTGACCCAATCTCCACATGCTCCATCACCTGCATGTGACCCTGTACCCAATCTCCACATGCTCCATCACCTGCATGTGACCCAATCTCCACATGCTCCATCACCTGCATGTGACCCTGTACCCAATCTCCACATGCTCCATCACCTGCATGTGACCCAATCTCCACATGCTCCATCACCTGCATGTGACCCAATCTCCACATGCTCCATCACCTGCATGTGACCCTGTACCCAATCTCCACATGCTCCATCACCTGCATGTGACCCTGTACCCAATCTCCACATGCTCCATCACCTGCATGTGACCCAATCTCCACATGCTCCATCACCTGCATGTGACCCTGTACCCAATCTCCACATGCTCCATCACCTGCATGTGACCCAATCTCCACATGCTCCATCACCTGCATGTGACCCTGTACCCAATCTCCACATGCTCCATCACCTGCATGTGACCCAATCTCCACATGCTCCATCACCTGCATGTGACCCTGTACCCAATCTCCACATGCTCCATCACCTGCATGTGAGCCTATTTCTCTTGTCCTGTTGTGTTTCTAGCAATACCAGCAAATCTCCCTCACTTCAACTAGCGTTCTCATCTACAGTATATCTGGATGACTCAGAGCCTGAGAGTCTGTTCTCGGTCAACTTACCTGGTAAAATTAGGGTTTGACGTAGAAAAGTACAGAAACACATTTAGTATCTCGATGTGTCCCGAGTTTGTCCTCTCTCACTCTGTTCCATCTTTTTTGTCAGGGTGAAGGAGGAGAGGAGGGGGAGCAGAGGCAGTACAGCATGGAGGAGGAGATGCCACAGGAGACAGGGGGTAAGAACACGTGTGTGTGCCTGTTCGCATGTGTGTGCCCTCGTGTATTTATGTGTGTGTGTGTCTGTTCGCGTGTGTGTGCCCTCATGTATTTATGTGTGTGTGTGTGTGTGTCTTGAGTATGTACATCCTTGCTTGCTGTCTGACCTGATCGTTCAGGCTGAGTGACGCATCTCCTTGTCTGTCAGATCTGCCTCCGTGTGAAAACGAGAAGGCGGAACCTGAGGGTGGGGACAGCGAGCAGCTCCAGGAGCCTGTAGAGGAAACCAGTGTGAAGGTACACACACACACACACACACACACACACACACACACACACACACACACACACACACACACACACACACACACACACACACACACACACACACACACACACACACACACACACAGTCCTCTTCCTGCTAACTGACCTTATGTTCAGAGACACTATATTTAACTGAAACGTTTTTCCGTCTGTATTCCTTCTCCCTGTCTGTGTCCATCCAGGTTCCCAGGCGTATTGAGGTTCACTCCATCCACACGTATGTAGCGCTCTTCAAGTTCCTGCCTCAGGAGCACAACGACCTCGGACTAGAGTGAGTGATTGAATGGGGTCTGTTTGTGTGGGTTTGTGTGTCCGTCCCGGTATTCTACAGCATCTGTCATTTCTTCAAGATTAAAACATCCCTGCCATCTGTAGAAGGGACAATGTGAAGGAACCATTAAGGCGGTGCAGCCTGCTAATGATAAAACACAGCGACAATTACCGCCCACACATACACACTGTCCACTTTGGGGTGGGGTGGGGGCTGAATGATAAAGACACTGAAAATGAATTAGAGATGAAAGGATGAGGAGAAATATGGAGGGACGAGATGGAGAGAACAGCTTGAAACAGACATGAGCACAGAGAGAGGGGGAAAACAGGGGGGCGGGGGAAGGGAGAGACAAAACAGATGCAAAGAATGCCAGCAGAACAGGGAGTGAGAGGAAGAGGAGGAAGGAAGGACAGGGATGAGGGAGGAAAGATAGAAGAGTATAAAGGTCAGGATGTGTGTTAGGGAGAGAAGAGAGCTGTGGGTGCAGGTAATAAAGAGGTACATCGCCATGGGGATGGTTCACAGCCATCTGGTGTCTCACGGGTCTGTGTGTGTGTGTGTGTGTGTGTGTGTGTGTGTGTGTGTGTGTGTGTGTGTGTGTGTGTGTGTGTGTGTGTGTGTGTGTGTGTGTGTGTGTGTGTGTGTGTGTGTGTGTGTGTGTGTGTGTGTGTGTGTGTGTGTGTGTGTGTGTGACAGGCCAAGACGATCAAATAGGGCAGCAGGGAGAGCAGAGCAGACACCCAAGGGACTTCATAGAGAGAACTTGTGTAATGGGGACAGTACAGTAGCATCTGTGTATACAGTACTGTAGCTCTGTGTATACAGGACAGTACAGTAGCTCTGTGTATACAAGACAGTACAGTAGCTCTGTGTATACAGGACAGTACAGTAGCTCTGTGTATACAGGACAGTACAGTAGCTCTGTGTATACAGGACAGTACAGTAGCTCTGTGTATACATTACTGTAGCTCTGTGTATACAGGACAGTACAGTAGCTCTGTGTATATAGGACAGTACAGTAGCTGTGTGTATACAGGACAGTACAGTAGCTCTGTGTATACAGGACAGTAATGTAGCTCTGTGTATACAAGACAGTACAGTAGCTGTGTGTATACAGGACAGTACAGTAGCTGTGTGTATACAGGACAGTAATGTAGCTCTGTGTATACAAGACAGTACAGTAGCTGTGTGTATATAGGACAGTACAGTAGCTCTGTGTATACAGGACAGTAATGTAGCTCTGTGTATACAAGACAGTACAGTAGCTCTGTGTATACAGGACAGTACAGTAGCTCTGTGTATACAGGACAGTACAGTAGCTCTGTGTATACAGGACAGTACAGTAGCTGTGTGTATACAGGACAGTACAGTAGCTCTGTGTATACAGGACAGTACAGTAGCTCTGTGTATACAGGACAGTACAGTAGCTCTGTGTATACAGGACAGTACAGTAGCTCTGTGTATACAGGACAGTACAGTAGCTGTGTGTATACAGGACAGTACAGTAGCTGTGTGTATACAGGACAGTACAGTACAGTAGCTCTGTGTATACAGGACAGTACAGTAGCTCTGTGTATATAGGACAGTACAGTAGCTGTGTGTATACAGGACAGTACAGTAGCTGTGTGTATACAGGACAGTACAGTAGCTCTGTGTATACAGTACAGTAGCTGTGTGTATACAGGACAGTACAGTAGCTGTGTGTATACAGGACAGTACAGTAGCTGTGTATATACAGTACAGTAGCTGTAGTGTATATAGGACAGTACAGTAGCTGTGTATACAGGACAGTACAGTAGCTGTGTGTATACAGGACAGTACAGTAGCTGTGTGTATACAGGACAGTACAGTAGCTGTGTGTATACAGGACAGTAGCTCATATAGGACAGTACAGTAGCTGTGTGTATACTCTGACAGTACAGTAGCTGTGTGTATACAGGACAGTACAGTAGCTGTGTGTATACAGGACAGTACAGTAGCTGTGTGTATAGGACAGTACAGTAGCTGTGTGTATATAGGACAGTACAGTAGCTGTGTGTATACAGGACAGTACAGTACAGTACAGTAGCTCTGTGTATACAGGACAGTACAGTAGCTCTGTGTATACATTACTCTGGACAGTACAGTAGCTCTGTGTATACAGGACAGTACAGTAGCTCTGTGTATACAGGACAGTACAGTAGCTGTGTGTATACAGGACAGTACAGTAGCTGTGTGTATACAGGACAGTACAGTAGCTGTGTGTATACAGGACAGTACAGTAGCTCTGTGTATACAGGACAGTACAGTAGCTGTGTGTATATAGGACAGTACAGTAGCTGTGTGTATACAGGACAGTACAGTAGCTGTGTGTATACAGGACAGTACAGTAGCTGTGTGTATACAGGACAGTACAGTAGCTCTGTGTATACAGGACAGTACAGTAGCTCTGTGTATACAGTACATTATCTCTGTGTATACAGTACAGTAGCTGTGTGTATACAGGACAGTACAGTAGCTGTGTGTATACAGGACAGTACAGTAGCTGTGTGTATACAGGACAGTACAGTAGCTGTGTGTATACAGGACAGTACAGTAGCTGTGTGTATACAGGACAGTACAGTAGCTGTGTGTATACAGGACAGTACAGTAGCTCTGTGTATACAGGACAGTACAGTAGCTCTGTGTATACAGGACAGTACAGTAGCTGTGTGTATACAGGACAGTCTGTGTATACAGGACAGTACAGTAGCTGTGTGTATACAGGACAGTACAGTAGCTGTGTGTATACAGGACAGTACAGTAGCTGTGTGTATACAGGACAGTACAGTAGCTGTGTGTATACAGGACAGTACAGTAGCTCTGTGTATACAGGACAGTACAGTAGCTCTGTGTATACAGTACATTATCTCTGTGTATACAGTACAGTAGCTGTGTGTATACAGGACAGTACAGTAGCTGTGTGTATACAGGACAGTACAGTAGCTGTGTGTATACAGGACAGTACAGTAGCTGTGTGTATACAGGACAGTACAGTAGCTGTGTGTATACAGGACAGTACAGTAGCTGTGTGTATACAGGACAGTACAGTAGCTCTGTGTATACAGGACAGTACAGTAGCTGTGTGTATACAGGACAGTACAGTAGCTGTGTGTATACAGGACAGTACAGTAGCTGTGTGTATATAGGACAGTACAGTAGCTCTGTGTATACAGGACAGTACAGTAGCTGTGTGTATACAGGACAGTACAGTAGCTGTGTGTATACAGGACAGTACAGTAGCTCTGTGTATACAGGACAGTACAGTAGCTCTGTGTATACAGTACATTATCTCTGTGTATACAGTACAGTAGCTGTGTGTATACAGGACAGTACAGTAGCTGTGTGTATACAGGACAGTACAGTAGCTGTGTGTATACAGGACAGTACAGTAGCTGTGTGTATACAGGACAGTACAGTAGCTCTGTGTATACAGGACAGTACAGTAGCTCTGTGTATACAGTACATTATCTCTGTGTATACAGTACAGTAGCTGTGTGTATACAGGACAGTACAGTAGCTGTGTGTATACAGGACAGTACAGTAGCTGTGTGTATACAGGACAGTACAGTAGCTGTGTGTATACAGGACAGTACAGTAGCTGTGTGTATACAGGACAGTACAGTAGCTGTGTGTATACAGGACAGTACAGTAGCTGTGTGTATACAGGACAGTACAGTAGCTCTGTGTATACAGGACAGTACAGTAGCTGTGTGTATACAGGACAGTACAGTAGCTGTGTGTATATAGGACAGTACAG
>NC_060188.1:26171425-26218925 GCF_021184085.1 Oncorhynchus gorbuscha | reverse complement strand
CACACCCCTTTAAGGCCTGAGGAGGACCAGCCAGTCCGGAGGTCCTCCAACACCACCATCATGAGGCCCACCTTCCTACTAAACTGAGTGGGGAGCGTTGACAGTTCAGCTTGTGAATTACTGGTGATGTGGAGGATGCCCCAGCCCTGTCCTTGCTGACCTTGTCTCCTCCACCCCAATGTAGCTGACAAACCGGACATGAAAGTGTTGGTTTCCCTTCCACAGTGGGTTGGCCTAGGTGTTGTGGAGGACTATCTAAGCCCCCAATGCCCCATGTTTTCCTGCTGTAATGTACCTTTGTGTATTAGTGAACTGGGTTTATCTGTAGTCCACACCACAGGGGTACGAGTTTTAGGACTGAAGGACTGGCTGCTGTGGACTCCAGTAACTTCCCTCAGGATGGAAGGAACTTTGAGACTATTTTCTGTCTGGTGAGTCTGGTCTGTCTGTGTGTGATTTGACCAGTTCTTTTTCACTGTCCTCTGTGGCTGGATATCATGAAGCTGAAGAATGCGGGATTAAGGCCGTCACATAATATCCAGTCGAAAAGTGGCGCTCCGTTTCGCGCATATATAATGACTAAAATGTGTGCTGTTTTTGTCGGTTTTGGTGTTTGGCATGTTTTGTTTTTGCCTGTTCGCTCAAACAACATTTTGTATTGGGGCAAGTTGAAGTTCGGTAGCTGACGTCTACGCCCTTTCGCCTGTAATTGGTCAACTGTAGTGTTTTCAAATGAAGGTCTTTAAGGGGCGAATGAGAGCACAGTCGAGCGCGCACACCTAGCCGAGTTCTGCTAGGCGCAAACAGAACCTAGTATTAGTATACGTTACCTTAGTCAGGTACTTGTGTTGTGTGTGGGAGTTCCTGTTCCTGGACACTGCATGGAAGAAAACATTTGTTCTTTCTCTGATGAACTAGAACAAGCGTCACACTCCTGATGACATCATCACAGGTGGACGCCTACTATGATCATAGTAATTCATTTACGCGGTGACCGTGAAGGAGATAATTGCATGCTGAAGGATGTACTTGTTTGAATGCCCGGTGTCAGTGAGATGTTCAGGAGACTGGTGATGGTTGTAGGTGTAGGTGCTTGCATTTTCTCTCATCCTTTCGTTTGGTCCACCTTCTCTCTCTCTTTCTTTCTCTCTTTCACTATCTCTCTTTCTCTCGTCTCTCTCTCCTTCCATCTTTCTCAGCTATACATTGGTCCCTTGGCTGGGATTTGACATCATCTTGATTTAGACTGGCACAAAACGTAACTGCTCTGCAAGGACGGATGGGCGGGCAGGCGAGCGACACTGGGCAGAGTACACCCTGGTCAGACCAGACAGCCAGCAGAGGACAGGACAAACTGGGTTTATTTCGACACACTCTCTCTCAGATCCTGACTCACCGGCTGACTCACTAACATTCGACCTCGCACTTGACAGGTTCCAGAAGGTCATGGATGAAAGCCCCGTCCTTCTATTGTACAGCTGGCGAATCAATCAAACACTTCAAAAAAATCTGTTTTTCTATGTCCTATTTATGAAAAATACAAGAGATTCAATTAGATTTGGGCTGTGAATACTTACATAAATAATTCAATGTTTTTTTTTGTTCTGAATAGCCTGGACTGTATAAAACATCTATGAATAGAGCCATTGTTAAAAAAAAAAGAAACAAATTGAGCAACAACACCATTTTTTTAAACTGCTCTAAATTAGTTTAAATTTTCTGGACAATTTAGCAGACGAGCAGTGGAAGACTTGGGAAGTGTGTTCGTGTCTTTTGGCTCGTCTGTTTGGTCCACCACTGGTAAACAAACAACAGCCAAGAGCCAGTCGGCTGGAAAACCACATGAACAGACTTTGTAAGTGTGACAACCGAACATGGTCCCGCTGGTCTGAGGGACAGGGAGCGAGGGATATGGAGGGACATGGAGAGGAGTAGACAAAAGGGGTTGACCCAGGTGTAGAACCATCATAAATCAATGTGTCTGCATGCAGGTTTCTTTGTCTATGGACGACCAATTCAACATTGATCAAATGTCAGTCTCTCGCTCTCTCTCTCTCCATTCCCCTCTCTCTTTCCCTCTGTCTCTGACACTATTGGGCATTTTTGCTGCTAGTGGGAAGGGTGGCTGGACTGATGTATTGTACATGTAGATGTAAGCACGTTTAATGATAGGATAATGGGTTGGATTTCAATGTTTCCATAATGTATTGATTATTTATTGATTTAGACAGATATCTATCTACATGCTGAGTCGCAGCACGTAGCTGTCACACTGGTGGCATTAATAACATGTCCCCTCCCACTTCCTGTAATATAAGAATACAGTGTATACAGTAAGACATCTGGAGAGTTAAAGAAGTATGATGATGATGAACATATTGGGTGCGTTAGTAAATTCAATCTGGAGTGCCAGAGTGCGCTCTGGGCGTTCGTAAATTCAGATTGTTGGTCAGATTGTCTGATCGTAAATTCAGAGCATTTCGCTCTCGGAGCGTTCAGCGCTCACACTGGACGAACTGGCCAAGGAGGAGGCTTGATTCGAGCGTTCAGACCTCATAAAGGCAGTCCAGTACCCAAGCTAACTGGCTAACGTTGGCTAGCTTGCTAGCTACTTCCAGAAACAAATGAGAGAGTACCTCACTTGGACCAGTTTACTCGATCTAGCAGAGCTGGTTAGGCTGTTTTCGTGTTATCCAGAGCGTTGGTGACTGTAACTGTGCTGCTGGCAACAATTTAAGTATGCTTTCTTTGGCGACGTTTACTCACACCGGCCACATTCAACGGGTGTTGAGCGTTGGTAAATTGATCAGTTAAACTCTGTCACACTCAGACGAGAGTGCTCTGAAACCAGAGTAGACGGGCAGAGTGAATTTACGAGCGCACCCATTGTTTCATGTTTTGTTCCTCACATAGTGCATGATAACATGATCATCTTTGAGTCTATATCCTCTGTGTCTGTGGATGGATGATGTGTCACAGACTGTGATGAATATTGTACTTTCCTTCCGCTGGGGCCACGTGTTCCTATGTGTAGCAAGGACTTCTCTGGTCCTCACAGTCCCAGACCAGGAGCAATACCCAGCTACTGGGTATACAGCTGGAGGAATTGTTTGTTAGCTTATTCCTTGCCGAATTTTCACACAAGATGTACATTTCCGGTAGGGTTCGTGTAGACCGAGAGTCTGTCACCCTTTGTGGACCCTGTTTGATTCGCTCTTCGTGTAGCATTTCTGTGTACAGGCCCTGGCCTTCTTTCCCAGTTGCGATGTAACTTGAGCATTACGATGATTTTACCAGATGCGTCGTTATTCGCAAACCAATTTTGGTCATAAAGTGTTTTGTTCCTCACTTTGTGGGGCAAGTTGGGCACCATCAGTAAATTACACATTAAATTGGGACATTAAAACATGAATAGCTCCAAATTTGAATGACTTAAAAACCTCAAACCAATTGTAAAAATGTATATACGAGTATTGAAAGCATTTAACCTTTTACTGCAGTGAGCTAAATCAGGGTCACACTGAGTGTTTACTGGTAGTCTTCAAAAATCTACTTTGAAACAAAGTATACACCTCACACACATGGTTATGGGCTTTAAAATAGGAAAACACCTTGACCATGTCAGATATAGTTGAAATATATTCAAGTTTGAGTTTGCCTCCCAATATTACACTTTATTTACATCACAGAGTACTGAAATATAACAAAACTGTTTGACATAGAAACACCAGATTTTCGGCAGTTTAAAAAATGTATAATGTTGATTAATTATGAAATGATGAAAAATATGAATAACATTCCACCCATGAGGCCACTGGGTCATTTGGCTGCATGAAAGAGCTACTGAGACAACCCAAAAAATATGCAGGTGAATTTATTGTTCCATTTACATTGTGTAATTCAATGACATCCCTAACTATCCCCAGAGATAGGCTATCCAAAGCCAAACCAATCTTCGCCCCGATCGCACACCAGCCAGCTGAAGCTAATTGGCTAAATAATTTGGCTAACTATTCCCACCTGTGAACTCACCCACATTAAACCACACCCCGAAACCAACTCACGTTTGAATTCAGCCATGGCCGCTAGCATTTATTAACGAACCAAATCGAACACGAGGCCATATTAGGAAGTGCAGTCGCCCTTTAAGAGTGTTTCCCAAACGAAAATGTAGCGAGGCATAACGTTTGGGTCGTTAGACCATGTGTCAACACCGATTGGATCAAAATAAAAACAGCACTCTCAAATCAGCTTTCTCCATTCAAATCTTACCTTAACATTATAATTATAATTATCCCACAATCCTGACAATGGATCACCTCCTATGAGATATTACCACCTACAGTATGGCTACAAATAGGCTATTGATGCAGGCTTATTATGCTTCCTCAATATTAATGCACTAAATCACAGAGTGGGCACTTAATTGCGCAAGTGTTGTCACACATCATGAAACACATTGAGGCAAAAAAATACAGATAGTAGCCTTGTGGAAAAATAGAACTCTATTGATTGAACATTACATTCATTTCAGTATGATTGAAATAGGCTACATGGCCTATATAGGCTATGTGTCTTTTAAAGCAGTCATCTCACTTTTCATTTGAAGCATAATTGTATCCTTGACCTGTGTGTAACACATACTTTGGTAACTTTGTATTCGTAGTTAACTTCGTTTTGAAGTTGTCACAGTCAGTCAAGATGTTTAGGCTGTGTTAAGCAGAGAGCTGTGAATAAAGTGACGCAAAAGGGCACTTTGGGCACGAGTGGCCTGCGAAAGGTTTTTAAGAGCCACGTTACTAACGAAGGCTCTGGGAAAACAACTCGACTACTGAAGACACATCGTAAGAAAGTTCTAACGATGATCTATCAAGATGAAGGCTCTGGGAGACAAGGCTCTGCACAGTAAGTGTATGTTTTAGTGTGTGTGTGTGTGTGTGCGGGATATAGCCTTAGTTAATATCACTGGAAGAACACATGCCTCAATAAAAAAAAATCTTTATCCTCGAATGAAACTCTGGTGTTGTGTGAGTAACTGCCTCTGCTCTCATTCTCCCTCGTCTAGCCACTTTACTCTGTAATACCAGCATCATGTCCTCTTTGGTCTCTCTTCGCTCTCACTCCATCATTGTCACTCACTTCCACTCTACAGATGTCGGATCTTAATTTGAGCCAGTTTGCTACAGCAGGAAAAGAATCCTGCCGCATAATAAATAGTCGTTGTTAAATGGGTTGATACGTTTTTCACAAGGGAAAATCAAGTCTGACTTCTATTTGTGGAAATTCCAAACTTCAGAAGCCTTTTTAAACCTCAAATACACGACAAGTACAACAATACCTGCACTGTGTTCTCCTCCAACACATCTCTTTCTTTTGTGAAAGAACCTCTACACTTCATTTTGCAGGGTAGGATAGTGTGCAGAAATCCAGTAGGTTTGGAAAAGACAATGGTATTCCAGACTCCTTGTTTAAGTATAGGGATAACAAAAGCTTTACTGAAATGGGGCCTACTTCTATGACTGCCAATGACTGCAATCTGGCCTTTCTCTATTGTGTGTGTGTGTGTGTGTGTGTGTGTGTGCATGCCTGTGTGTATAAGTGCGTGTGTGAATGTGTGGTGTGGGCACCCTCGCTGGCAGAGGTGTGTTACAGCAGCAGGGGTCTTTTGGTGTCCTCTTGTCTGCCTGTAGTAGCCATCATCTGCCTAATTAGTGTATAAGGAGCAGAGCATGGAGGGAGGCATGCTGAGTGAAACAGTACTTAATGGCACCCACCCACACACACACAAACGCAAATATACGGGCTAAATATTTTGATGCTTATACAAGGAACACAAATAGTAAGGGGTTGTGATGTCATTTCCTAATCTACTAACCCTAACCTTAACGTTACCCTAACCCTTATTCTAAACCTAACGCTAACCGTAACCTTAGCAAGCAGTTGCTTATCAACAGATAGTTTGTTGATAGTATGGCCATCTGTAGAGTATCTACAGATGGAGAATCCAGACAATCCAAATAAAGTGTGAACGAGTGAAATCCTCACCTCAAAAGAAATTAATCACAAGCTCTATGTTATGTCACTGACTGTCAAACATCCTCTGGTTTTGGGAGTCCTAATGGGTTCATGTTTGTTCATAACTTACAAACCAAAATGAATGAATGGCATGTATGCAGGACACGTCTCCCGAGGGGAATAAACAGGCTGTCCACTGTACCAATTGATCTTCGGATTTCTGTGAGCGTGATAGGGCAAAGCTAGCCTGGGAACCCTACTAAGGTAGATAGCCTTCCATGCAGCCTTCTATCTGAAGAACGTTTATTACACCTAAGGTGAAAACATACACTTGAGTTAAGAACACCTAATATCGTAGAGTTTTTTTTGGCCCTCAGAACAGTCTCAATTTGTCGGACCATGGACTCTACAAGGTGTCGAAAGCCTTCCACAGGGATGCTGGCCCATGTTGACTCCAATGCTTCCCACAGTTGTGTCAATGTGGCTGGATGTCCTTTGGTTGGTGGACCATTATTGATGCACATGGGAAACTGTTGAGCATGAAAAACCTACTACCATACTCCATTCAAAGACACTTAAATCTTTTGTCTTCCCCATTCACCCTCCGAATGGCACACATAAACATTCCATGCCTCAAGCTTAAAGCCCTTTTTACATCAGCCAATGTCACAAAGTAGGCCGTCATTGCAAGTAAGAATTTGTTCTTAACTTACTTGCCTAGTTAAATAAAGGTTCAATGTAATAAAACATGTATATTTTTAAGTGCTATACAGAAACCCAGCCTAAAACCCCAAACAGCAAGCAATGCAGATGTAGAAGCATGTTGTCTAAGAAAAACTCCCTAGAAAGGTAGGAACCTAAGAAGAAACCTAGAGAGGAACCAGGCTCTGAAGGGTGGCCAGTCCTTTTCTGGCTGTGCCTGGTGGATATTATAACAGTACATGGCCAAGATGTTCAAACGTTCATAGATGACCAGCAGGGTCAAATAATAATAATCACAGTGGTTGTAGAGGGTGCAACAGGTCAGCACCTCAGGAGAAAATGTCAGTTGGCTTTTCATAGCCGAGCATTCAGAGTTCGAGAAGCAGGTGCAGTAGTGACAGAGAGTTGAAAACCGCAGGTCCGGGACAGGGTAGTACGTCCGGTGAACAGGTCAGGGTTCCATAGCCACAGGCAAATCAGCTGAAATTGGAGCAGCAGCACAACCAGGTGGACTGGGAACAGCAAGGAGTCATCAGGCCAGGTAGTCCTGAGACATGGTCCCAGGGCTCAGGTCCTCCGGGAGGGGAGGGAGAGACCATAGCTTTCACCTGGATTCACCTGGTCAGTGTATGTCATGGAAAGAGCAGTTGGTCTTAAACAAACATTTCCACCCAAAAACAATCTTTTGTTATTTGTTTCATTAGTCCAAACTGTTTGGCTTGTGAGCAATCAAGTTTTCAAGATATGTAACTGCTTGAGGTGTCACTACAGACCCGGGTTTGATCCCAGGCTGTGTCAAATCCGGCTGTGACCGGGAGTCCCATAGGGCGGCGCACAATTGGCCCAGGGTTGTCCGGGTTAGGGGAGGGCTTTACTTGGCTCATCGCACTCTAGCACCTCCTTTTGGCGGTCCGGGAAACTGCAGGCTGACTTCGGTCGTCAGTTGAACGTTGTTTCCTCTGACACATTGGTGCTTCTGAGTTAAGCCAGCAGGTGTTAAGAAACTTGGTTTGGAGGGTCATATTTCGGAGAACGCATGACTCGATCTTCGCAACTCCGTTGAGGAGTTGCAGCGATGAGAAAAGATTCTAATTGGATATCACGAAATTTGGGAGAAAAAGGGGATAAAATACAAAAACCGTTATAAATACAGAAATCATCCCCAAAAGGCATCATATAGGGTTGACTTCTGTATTTTGAAAGTTACATTTCTTGAAAACTTGATTGCTGATATGCAAAACATTTTGGGACAATGTCAACAATGGACTAATGAAACAAATATCAAAAGATAGTTTTTGGGTGGAGTTTTCCTTTAATGTCTTGTACACTCAGTGTAAGTTTCTGTCCTGACCCAGAAGAGCTATCACTAGAGTAGTAATTCATCATCATTGGCTCACCAGCTTCTATAAGCACTTTACTGTGATGCCTGCTTCCCATCTGTTGTGAGTCAAGGCCCTCTGTGTCCTCCTCCAACTGATGAACTGTGCTACTCTGCTGTGGAGGATGACTGGACAGAAACCTGTAGTTAAACAATTCCACCTCTCCTCTGTTTTCCGTCTCTGTCTGCCTGTCTCTCTGATGTTATTCAATCCCTCCCACACTGTCTCGTACAGGGGCGCAACTTTGGTTTTAGAAGTGGGGGGACATATATATTTTTGTCCAGTCGAATAAACACTCCAAACAGCCAACCTGACCACTTGGAGGCGGCGTCCGCATGGTCCTAAAGCACACAATTGACTTGTGTTGTATCACATTCCAATAATAAACTGTGGGGTTGGGGGACAAAAATGCAATTTCGGAATGTGTCCCCACCCCTGTCCCCAGTGAAAGTTGTGCCCTTGGTCTCGTACAAACAGACACACTCTCTCTCATATGATCCCTCACTTTGTCTCATTCAGTCTCTCTCTTTTCTCTCTCAATGTCTGTTTCTCTCCTTCACATCAGCCTCCTTCTTTCTCCATTCCCCTCTCTCTCTCTTCCCTTCTCCCTCTCTTTCTCTGATTCATCACTGTTGACTGTGAACGACTGACTCACTCCCTCTTGTTCATAGTTAATATGGTCCTTCTCTTGATCAGACTTGTGATCGGAGTTATTGAAAGGAGTTATCCGTTAAGCCTTCATCTATATTCACCCCGACACATTAGGTGATGAGAAGAGGGGGAGGGGTAGGGGGAGCAAGAGGAGAGGAAGGTGTGAGGAGAGGAGAGGAGAGAAGAGAAGAGAAGAGAAGAGAAGAGAAGAGAAGAGAAGAGAAGAGAAGAGAAGAGAAGAGAAGAGAGAGAGAAGAGAGGAGAGGAGAGGAGAGGAGAGGAGAGGAGAGGAGAGGAGAGGAGAGGAGAGGAGAGGAGAGGAGAGGAGAAGAGAGGAGAGGAGAGGAGAGGAGAGGAGAGGAGAGGAGAGTGGATAGGTGAGGAGAAGAGAAGAGGAGAGAGAGGAGAGGAGAGGAGAGGAGAGGAGAGGAGAGGAGAGGAGAGGAGAGGAGAGGAGAGGAGAGGAGAGGAGAGGAGTGGATAGGTGAGGAGAAGAGAAGAGAAGAGAAGAGAGGAGAGGAGAGGAGAGGAGAGGAGAGGAGAGGAGAGGAGAGGAGAGGAGAGGAGAGGAGAGGAGAGGAGAGGAGAGGAGAGGAGAGGAGAGGAGAGGAGAGGAGAGGAGAGGAGTGGATAGGTGAGGAGAAGAGAGGAGAGGAGAGGAGAGAGGGCACTGAATATGAAATTATTCATTAATAATAGCTCATCTCCTGATGCTGTTCAGGCTCAACTCGACTAATGTGTGACTCTAAAGGTACTAAACAGACAGCAAGTGGCAATTATCAGGCTTTATGAATCTGGTTGTGTCTGAGACATTGCACGGTGGTGTTAGTACTGGCCAGCCCCACACAGACAGACTGGTCCTCAGGGTGGCACACATTGTTTGTGGCCCCTGAATAAACGTCTGAAATCGTTATTCAAAAAGCCTCATGCAGTTGTTACCATCACTGTCTGACAACCTTTTGGCACTGACTGGCTGGACAGACGAATAGCTTGTTTGTGTGCTTGTGTCTGTTCTGTCCTAGATGCTGGAGAGCCTGGACATACTGGCGGATGGCACATCATCTGGTGTAGTGTGGCATGTTGTTTGTCTTTGACACTCTCTTTTCACTTTTTTGTACTTTCCCATTTGCTCCGTGTGTGTGTGTGTGTGTGTGTGTGTGTGTGTGTGTGTGTGTGTGTGTGTGTGTGTGTGTGTGTGTGTGTGTGTGTGTGTGTGTGTGTGTGTGTGTGTGTGTGTGTGTGTGTGTGTGTGTGTGTGTGTGTGTGTGTGTGTGGAGGACTTGAGGACACAGGCAAAATGGAGGACTTGAGGACAGACAAAATGGAGGACTTGAGGACACAGACAAAATGGAGGACTTGAGGATACAGGCAAAATGGAGGACTTGAGGACACTGACAAAATGGAGGACTTGAGGACACAGACAAAATGGAGGACTTGAGGACACAGACAAAATGGAGGACTTGAGGACACAGGCAAAATGGAGGACTTGAGGACACTGACAAAATGGAGGACTTGAGGACACAGACAAAATGGAGGACTTGAGGACACAGGCAAAATGGAGGACTTGAGGACACTGACAAAATGGAGGACTTGAGGACACAGACAAAATGGAGGACTTGAGGACACAGACAAAATGGAGGACTTGAGGACACAGGCAAAATGGAGGACTTGAGGACACTGACAAAATGGAGGACTTGAGGACACAGACAAAATGGAGGACTTGAGGACACTGACAAAATGGAGGACTTGAGGACACAGACAAAATGGAGGACTTGAGGACACATGCAAAATGGAGGACTTGAGGACACAGACAAAATGGAGGACTTGAGGACACATGCAAAATGGAGGACTTGAGGACACTGACAAAATGGAGGACTTGAGGACACTGACAAAATGGAGGACTTGAGGACACTGACTTGATCACAGGGCTCTGCATTCAGCAGAAGAAACGTTTCATCACCAAAGAAAGGGGGCGTGAAAATGGAACAGAGGAGGAGGGAGAGCAGATCAAACGCCAGAGGACAAGAAGGCAAGAGAGGAGTGAGAGAACAAAGCTAAATGGGAGGAGAAGGTATTAACTGATACGACTTTCTCCAATACACATACGGAGACACGTAACTGCAAACACATGTACACGGACACACAACACACTCATTGGACCTACAAGGTTAAAGTCAAAGTGTCCACCTCACTGGGACTTCAGTAGTGTTGTGTCATCGTTATTATCTTGTACTTATACAGTATAGTACATTTCCTCTCTCCTTATCTCTAGTTCATTATAGTGAGTGATTAGAGACAAAAAAGCAGTGCCCCGTCTCTCTCTCTCTCTCTCTCTCTCTCTCTCTCTCTCTCTCTCTCTCTCTCTCTCTCTCTCCCTCTCTCTCTCTCCCTCTCCCTCTCCCTCTCCCTCTCCCTCTCTCTCTCTCTCTCTCTCTCCTCTCCCTCTCCCTCTCTCTGCTCTCTCTCTCTCTCTCTCTCTCTCTCTCTCTCTCTCTCTCTCTCTCTCTCTCTCTCCTCTCTCCCTCTCCCTCTCCCTCTCCCTCTCCCTCTCTCTCTCTCTCTCTCTCGCTCTCGCTCTCGCTCTCTCCCTCTCTCTCTCTCTGCTGTCTCTCTCTCTCTCTCTCCCTCTCTCTCTCTCTCTCTCTCTCTCTCTCTCTCTCTCTCTCTCTCTCTCTCTCTCTCTCTCTCTCTCTCTCTCTCTCTCTCTGCTGTCTCTCTCTCTCTCTCTCCCTCTCTCTCTCTCTGCTGTCTCTTAAATGGAATTGAGTGTCAAACACACAGTCATTCAACTCAATACAACTGGGAAATTCCACAATAACGTAATTGTGATAGTTCAGTACTGTACTGAACTAAACTCTACTTTACACTACTCTACTGTACTGTGTTGTCCAAACTTGTGAACCCAATTGTGGTTTGTGACTTCTTGTGGTTTGAATTCAACTGCTGAAATTCCATTACTGATTTTTTTTGAGGGGGGTGAGGGGAGGTTCTACTAAGCTATGTGGAATTGTTTTAAGAAGGTCATACCAAGGATCATTTTTCTATTTGATTTTGAATTTGAAGACCGCTTGACGTATCTCCCCCCCCCCCCCCCCCCCCCAAAAAAAATATATATATACAGCCATGTAATCTCCATATACAAAAATCCATTCATTTTTTCAACTGGTACCGGGGGAACTTTAGACAAGTCTCGTGAGGCCTGTGGGGGTCCTAGAGCAAGGTAACCGACATGTACATGTCCGTGACAGTCTCGCCTTTGCACAGAGGGGTCATAGTTGTTTGTAGGCCACCATTCGGACACTTTGTGAGAAGACCGGTTTTCGGGATGCCTCATGGTCTGACCAACACCACTCTAGCTCTGTTACCTTTCAACACAGATGTGAAAGTGTGACATAGGCAGATGCAGTGGATTGAGACATAACCAATGAAAAAAAACAGATGTCTCTAGCTTAAACGGATGGATTTCTATGGGGATTTTTGTATTTTGCTAATTGGATTTAATGTGTATATGCCTTAATTTCTCAAAAATATGGACTCTTAGCTTTAATTTGACACCAGATTTGACATGCTCCTATGAACTTTACATGTTGGTGCTCATGGGTCCTTTTAAAATGGGCAACTACCAACAGCCCTCCATGGTGCAGATAATAGTCATTGATGCAATTTTCTCTTTTTCCATTCTCAGAAAAGGAAGCACAATTAATAGACAATGGAAACAACAACTTGTCAGAGATTCAAAGCAAACGCAACAATGAAACGCTAGTTAAATTAGTTTCTATTCTAAATATAGCAGGTAATCAGAGGTTACACACACACAGGCACACCCAGGCATAAAAACACACACACGTACACACACAAACACTGGCATACACACACATACACGCACAGGCCTGTATGGCTGACACCTGCTGACAGAAGCATAATTAGTTCTTCCTGTACAACATACCATTAGGCTATCCCCATATTTCACCCACACAGTAACACATGCAATGCAGTATATATATTTCTCACAATCCTGTATCTCTCTCTTTTGCTCTCTCTCTCTCTCTCTCTCTCTCACACACACACACACACACACACACACACACACACACACACACACACACACACACACACACACACACACACACACACACACACACACACACACACACACACACACACACACACACACACACACACACACACACACACACACGAATACATGCAACCATAATTTAATTCTCCGATAAGTGAATCTGTCAGTGAAGGTAATCAGATCTCATCTCAGTCAGTGGAAGAAATGGATAGTTGTATCTTTTGATCGTGGCTCTGCCTCCCCTCTCCCCTGGTCCTGTCGCGCATCTATTTCTGACCAAAGACAAATATCAGCAGGATATATTAACTTTATGGAGGAGAGACAAGCCCTGGGGGACAAGGAGAATGAAATGGCTGTGACACCGGACTTCCACGCACACACCGCAGGGACCAGTTTCAGTGTCGCACAGGAAGAGGCACAGCACAGCTCAGCTAAACAGCAACACTGAAACTGTATAACAAACAGATCAGATTATAGTATGTACATTATTTAGTCTATTTCTGTACCAGCCACACAGACCCTCTATACTCTGTAGACAGTAGATAGATTTTTTGCAGTCTAACAATGTTAAGTTAGAGTATCTGGTGGTGGTAGTATTGTGTGACAGCTGGTGGGAGAGTAAATAGCATAACCAATCACTCACAGACAGACAGACAGACAGACAGACAGGCAGGCAGGCAGACAGACAGGCAGGCAGGCAGGCAGGCAGACAGACAGGCAGGCAGGCAGACAGACAGACAGGCAGGCAGACAGGCAGACAGACAGGCAGGCAGGCAGGCAGGCAGGCAGGCAGGCAGGCAGGCAGACAGACAGACAGACAGACAGACAGACAGACAGACAGACAGACAGACAGACAGACAGACAGACAGACAGACAGACAGACAGACAGACAGACAGACAGACTGTCCCTTTGACTTTAACTCCCACTGTTGCTGTGAATTAATCCAGTGACGATCAGATAACAAAAGACAAGAATTAAGTGTAATCTTTGTCAATTGTTTTCAGTGTAAGGATGCCGATCAGCTCAGTCAGTTTTTTTTGTCCACACCCCAGCTCGACCCTAACCATAACCATAGCCCTAACCCTAACCCTAGTTCGTTGAGGTTTGTCCCTGGACCAGGATTAGTAGTGCTGGTGTTAGGTGTTGTAGGTCTGATACAGACTGGTCCAGGATCAGTAGTGGTGGTGTCCAGGGACAGTGTTAGGTGTTGTAGGTCTGATACAGACTGGTTCAGGATCAGTAGTGGTGGTGTCCAGGGGCAGGGTTAGGTGTTGGAGGTCTGATACAGACTGGTTCAGGATCAGTAGTGGTGGTGTCCAGGGGCAGGGTTAGGTGTTGTAGGTCTGATACAGACTGGTTCAGGATCAGTAGTGGTGGTGTCCAGGGACAGTGTTAGGTGTTGGAGGTCTGATACAGACTGGTTCAGGATCAGTAGTGGTGGTGTCCAGGGGCAGGGTTAGGTGTTGGAGGTCTCAGGTCTGTCATTATTACCCTGCGTGTAATTTGTTCAAGACATTTCCTCTAATTTAACTGAGGTGACCCGGCCTCCTCTCTCCCTGCGTGCTGCGCTGTATTAATGAAACATGAAGTTCAGCCTCCTCGTGGGGCTGTAGTGTACCATGCAGATTGCTCAAGAGTGACTTCGAAATTGGACGTCCTGAGGTCGTCAGGAAATGCCTTTAAAAACCCGGCCACTAGGGGCAACAGTGAGCACTATTACCATCAGGTAAGGCTTAGGTTTTTGCTATGGCAGTTGTGGATAGCGGTGGCTATCCTATCACTCTGGATCACATGGTTGTGTGTTTAATCCCAGTGGTGAACACTTGTTTTAAAAATGTTAGTTTTTTTAACCAGAACCCAAACCTTATTGGAATTATTTTCTATTTTTTTATTTTTTTAAATATATTTTTTCATTTCCTTTAAAACAGCTCATATATCTTTGCACATAATTTTATACACATAATAACAGCGTGAAAGAATAAAACACAGCATTTGAATATTAAAAATAAGTTTGTTCAAAAGTATATGTTGTTAAACCAATAAAACAACCATAAATACAGTAAGAGTACTTTTTTATGTAAAACATCCAATTCTGTAAAAGCCATTTAAAATGTGTATAAAAAAAGTAAAACATTTTAAGACGTGAAAAACATGTTAAAAAGTCACTTTGTTAAAAGGCTGTCTTCGGTCCTTTGTTTTCTGAACGAGTCCTTATCAAACTTGCCTCCTCCTGCTCTTCCGAATCAATTTCCGTCCTGTCCGTCGGGGCCCAGAGAAGATCCGTGCTTAAACTTTATGTTTTAACCCTATCCCAAACCTTAACCTTCTCAATTTTACATTTAGGGTAATTTCAACATTTGACAGGAGGAGTCAACCCAGGGTGTCAAATACTCTTTGAAATCTGTGAACAATACACATCAAGCTCCGTTTCTGTCTTGCTGTCAATGACCTTTTTCTCCTCTCTGTCCTAATTTATCAGTCTACTCTTCAAATACTCCAGACTATCTCTCTGCCTCTCCTTCTATCCATTACTTTCACTCTTCTTTTCTTCTGTTTACAAAGACCATTTCTATCCATCTCCATTGCTCTCTCCTCCTCACCTTGTTTCTGATTAATGATGCACCACAACAAACATTTGTCTCCTCTCCAAATGTTTTCTTTCTCCTGACCACCTCACTGACATAGTGACAGAACACCAGAGAGATTTAATGCAACTGCAAACATAAATACAATCATTTCTTACTACATTTCTCACAATGTTATTTCCAGATCCAGTTTACTTCCCTCCTGTATAGCTGTCTCCTCTCCTTTCTCTCACCTTGGTGGTTGTGTCAAACACACACCTCTAGGGTTCCCCTCTACACACTGGCCACTGGGAGAAAACAAGACATGCCTCTAGTTACCACAGACACCCCAGCAGATAGCACTACCACAGACACCCCAGCGGATAGCACTACCACAGACACCACAGCGGACAGCACTACCACAGACACCCCAGCAGATAGCTCTACCACAGACACCCCAGCAGATAGCACTACCACAGACACCCCAGCAGATAGCACTACCACAGACACCCCAGCAGATAGCACTACCACAGACACCCCAGCGGATAGCATAACCACAGACACCCCAGCAGATAACACTACCACAGACACCCCAGCAGATAGCACTACCACAGACACCCCAGCAGATAGCATAACCACAGACACCCCAGCAGATAGCTCTACCACAGACACCCCAGCAGATAGCATAACCACAGACACCCCAGCAGATAGCACTACCACAGACACCCCAGCAGATAGCACTACCACAGACACCCCAGCAGATAGCACTACCACAGACACCCCAGCGGATAGCACTATTTCACTTTTGTTAATTATCTATATCACTTGCTTTGGCAATGTCAACATATGTTTCCCATGCCAATAAAGCCCTTTAAATTGAAATTAAAAGAGAGAGAGAGAGAGAGAGAGAGAGAGAGAGAGAGAGAGAGAGAGAGAGAGAGAGAGAGAGAGAGAGAGAGAGAGAGCCCCAGGACAACAGCACAATTAGACCCAACCAAATCATGAGAAAACAAAAAGATAATTACTTAACACATTGGAAAGAATTAACAAAAAAACAGAGCAAACTACAATGCTATTTGGCCCTACACAGAGAGTACACAGCGGCAGAATACCTGACCACTGTGACTGACCCAAAATTAAGGAAAGCTTTGACTATGTACAGACTCAGTGAGCATAGCCTTGCTATTGAGAAAGGCCGCCGTAGGCAGACATGGCTCTCAAGAGAAGACAGGCTATGTGCTCACTGCCCACAAAATGAGGTGGAAACTGAGCTGCACTTCCTAACCTCCTGCCCAATGTATGACCATATTAGAGGTACATATTTCCCCCAGATCACACAGATCCACAAAGAATTCGAAAACAAATCCAATTTTGAAAAACTCCCATATCTACTGGGTGAAATTCCACAGTGTGCCATCACAGCAGCAAGATTTGTGACCCGTTGCCACGAGAAAAGGGCAACCAGTGAAGAACAAACACCATTGTAAATACAACCCATATCTATGCTTATTTATTTTATCTTGTGTCCTTTAGCTATTTGTACATTGCATATATATATATATATATATATATATATAATATGACATTTGTAATGTCTTTACTGTTTTCAAACTTCTGTATGTGTAATGTTTACTGTTTATTTTTGTTGTTTTTCACTTTATATATTCACTTTGTATGTTGACTACCTCACTTGCTTTGGCAATGTTAACACATGTTTCCCATGCCAATAAAGCCCTTGAATTGAATTGAGAGAGAGAGAGAGAGAGAGAGAGAGAGAGAGAGAGAGAGAGAGAGAGAGAGAGAGAGAGAGAGAGAGAGAGAGAGAGAGAGAGAGAGAGAGAGAGAGAGAGAGAGAGAGAGATTGTTATAACAGGAATACAGCTGAACAATGTGAACACCATCCAGGATCCAGAGCCACTAGATAACCACAGAAAAACAAACGCACCAAAACAGAAAAGTGACGTAGGAAAATGGAAGTAAGTGAGTGGTGAGTGAGCACAGACAAGACAAAAACAACTTGATCGACAATATTCTATTGGGACATGATGTTTTTTCAAATTCACTATTTACCCCTCCAAGGGAAGTGATTGGCTGTTCCCCAGTAAACCATCACCCTGAACCTCTGCCCCCTTTTTGGTGGCTTTCAGTGTCCTGACCCCTGCTGTGATGCTGGCTCCTGTTTCCTAGGAACCCAGCCCTCCTGCCCAGATATCCAATCATCGAAGCCAATTTCACAAACAGGAAGGAAGTAGGGTTTATATTGACTCTGAATGCCAACATGAAGCGTCTGCTACTCTGCCTCTCCATTGGTTTACATCACTGTCTTTTATAGTTTGTTGATATGAGGGATTATTCTGAACAGTTTGGCTTCCTAACTGAGCATTATGGCATGTGACAGAAGTATGAACTTTGCCATCTTAAACATATGGATTGAACATATGGATCGTTAAAAGCACTTCCTGAAAATTCACCACTTTATTTAAAGGAGCCATCTGCAGTTGCTTCATACATTGTTGGACATCATAATCTGAATTTCTCATTGTGTGTGTGTTTGCCTTTGTGGTTTTTGTGGTGTGTAAATGATTTTATAACTGCTGGGTCAAAAATGACCCTAAGACAATCTTTGTACCCTGGTGTAGAGCTTTCATGGAAAGGTGATGTTTCACTGTTTCTGATGTCGGGGTCACTCTAGGAAATGTCATCAAATTTCAAGTTGAAAAAATATAATTTAGGGTGTTTTCTCTGCTGTTAAACATAGTGGCGGGTCATTTTTAACCCTTAAGACAACACAAGGGTTAACCAGGCAAGTCAATTAAGAACAAATTGTTATTTACAATGACGGTGGCTGGGATAAATAAATATATATATATATATTTTTTAAACGGACAACACAGACAGAAGACACTGGCAACAGTGTGTGTGTGTGTGTGTGTGTGTGTGTGTGTGTGTGTGTGTGTGTGTGTGTGTGTGTGTGTGTGTGTGTGTGTGTGTGTGTGTGTGTGTGTGTGTGTGTGTGTGTGTGTGTGTGTGTGTGTAAATACATAATATATAATAATATTATAAATAAATCATATAAATAATAATATAAATCTATACTGTACATTTCCAGGAATGCATCTTCATTCAGGGGGAACTAAGTAGGATACTTTTAAAAATGTTGTTTGTAATTGGGGCAGCAGCGTAGCCTGGTGGTTAGAGCGTTGGACTAGTAACCAAAAGGTTGCAAGATCAAATCCCCGAGCTGACAAGGTACAAATCTATCGTTCTGCCCCTGAACAAGGCAGTCCTAGGCTGTCATTGAAAATAAGAATTTGTTCTGGGTTCTAGTTAGGAAGCTATGTTATTACTCACGACAGCTACTATATTCTCAAACTGGGCCAGGGATGGAGGGACAAGAGGTCTCTCACAGCTGTGGGTCATCTATTCTGGGGGTAGTAGAGCTATATAAGGGTGAAGCTAACCTACTTAAATTTAAGTCCTTGTCCGTTTCACAGGGTTCTCCAAATAAATGCTCGGCTCTACCGTAGCCACTACCCTCATCTGATTGTCCTATTTCTCCTTAATCAACCTCCAACTGAGACAGAAGGATGTGGGACAAAGTTATTTAAACCTTCATATCATGTCATAGTGCTGCTCCACCACTGCAGTGGATAGCTGGTTCAGTAGAGTCTTGTTACATAATGTAGATGACCTGTTTGGTGTAGTTGAGCAAAGAGGATTGAGGATTTGACTATAGGCTACCTACTAACCCACTCTCTCCTCCTCACCTCTGTTACAGCTCTCAGGTCAGTCCTAGTGGTACCAGATTACCCAACCAATCAATTCACCAATTAGTCAATGTACAATCTATTAATTCAGGGATCCTTACATCCAACCATGACATTAAACCGACTACGACTTCAGCCCAGTCACTCAGCCATTCTGTAAGCCAAGCTAGCTACTCATCTAGTGCAACGACAGCTGTCCTGCCTGCTGGACATCTCTATAAAGAAGCTAGTGTGAGTGAGGGATGGAACCATGATGACAAGACAGCAGCAAATTCATTCAGTTTATTGAGCTGACCACAAATCAGGATTCAGCTCCTTCCATCTACTGTGCCTGTCTGTATCTCTCTCTACATCTCATATACAGAAACAACACTGCTTTATGCATTGCGATGTGTGAGGTCACCATGACATATTGCTCCAATCACCACTCCACCACTTAGCTATTCAATTACATTCATTTCAATCCATATATCGGCAAAACTGCAATTGGCAGGGAGACAATCAAAAAAAAAATTGACAATGAATTGGATCCCACCATCTTATTCTTCCCTGCTGAGATGGATCCAAAGTAGAGTATAGAGCTCTGTGCCTCCACTGCACTGTGTGAGGTAAATAGGGAAGTAGTGAAGTCCAGCACGTTATTTCAAAGGTCATGACTGGCTGGAATAATTAGTGTGGCATTTTAGCCTGGTCTGATGGGAGAAGGGCTGGCTGCGACTAACAGCGTGTGTGATTCGGATCTGCGCTGTTGCTCTTGTCAGCGCTACAAACCCAAACGTGCAGGTCAAACCAGCCAGCCGTGTCCTGTGCTTGAAACAATACTAATTCTCATGGGAGATGATGCTGCTGTGCCAATACGACGACGCTAGTGGAAACAGCATGTGCCACAGCCTGGGGCAACAGAGAAAAGCTTGCTGTTTAAAATATGCTGAACAAAAATACACAGGAACAAAAATATAAACGCAACAGCAACAATTTTATAGATTTGACTGAATTACAGTTCATATAAAGAAATCAGTCAATTGAAATAAATGCATTAGGCCCTAATCTATGGATTCACATGACTGGGAATACTGATGTGCATCTGTTGGTCACAGATACCTTAAAAACAAGGTAGGGGCGTGGATCAGAAAACCAGTCAGTATCTGGTGTGACCACCATTTGCCTCTTGCAGCTGTTGATTGTGGCCTGTGGAATGTTGTCCCACTCCTCTTCAATGGCTGTGCAAAGTTGCTGGATATTGGTGGGAATTGGAACACGCTGCCGTACATGTCGATCCAGAGCATCCCAAACATGCTCAATGGGTGACATGTATGGTGAGTATGCAGACCATGGAAGAACTGGAAAAAAGTCCGCTTCCAGGAATTGTGTACAGATCCTTGCGACGTGAGGCCATGCAATATCATGCTGAAACAAGAGGTGATGCTGGCGGATGAATGACACGACAATGGGTCTCAGGATCTTGTTATGATAGCTCTGTGCATTCTAATTGCCATTGATAAAATACAACTGTGTTCATGGTCCGTAGCTTATGCCTGCCCATACCATAACACCACCGCCACCATGTGGCACTCTGTTCACAACGTTGACATCAGCAAACCGCTTGCCCACACAATGCCATACACGCTGTCTGCCATCTGCCTGGTACTGTTTAAACTGAGATTCATTCCTTTGTGCCAGAGGCCACTAAAGGTGAACATTTTCCCACTGAAGTTGGTTATGACGCTGAATTGTAGTCAGGTCAAGACCCTGGTGATGACGATGACTACGCAGATGAGCTTCCCTGAGACGGTTTCTGACAGTTTGTGAAAAAATGATTAGGTTCTCCAAAACGACATTGGAGGAGGTTTATGGTAGAGTAATGGACATTCAATTCTCTGGCAACTGCTCAAATGGACATTCCTGTAGTCAGCATGCCAGTTGCATGCTCCCTCAAACCTTGAGACATCTGTCGGCATTGTGTTGTGTGACAAAACTGCACATTTTAGTGGGCTTTTACTGTCAAATAAGCAAGATTTCTGGCTCTCACAGACCTGTAACTTCTTCTTTAAGAGTCTCCTCTGTCCTCCACTCGTTACCTGTATTAATGGCACCTGTTTGAACTTGTTATCAGTATAAAAGACATCTGTCCACAACCTCAAACAGTCACACTCCAAACTCCACTATGGCCAAGACCAAAGAGCTGTCAAAGGACACCAGAAACTAAATTATAGACCCGCACCAGGCTGGGAAGACTGAATCTGCAATAGGTAAGCTGCTTGGTTTGAAGAAATCAACTGTGGGAGCAAGTATTAGGAAATGGAAGACATACAAGACCACTGATAATCTCCCTCGATCTGGGGCTCCACACAAGATCTCACCCGTGGGGTCAAAATGATCACAAATCCCAGAACCACATGGGGGGACCTGCAGAGAGCTGGGACCAAAGTAACAAAGCCTACCATCAGTAACACACTACGCTGCCAGGGACTCAAATCCTGCAGTGCCAAACCTGTCCCCCTGCTTAAACCAGTAAATGTCCAGGCCCGTCTGAAGTTTGCTAGAGAGCATTTGGATGATCCAGAAGAAGATTGGGAGAATGTCATATGGTCAGATGAAACCAAAATATAACTTTTTGGTAAAAACCCAACTCGTCGTGTTTGGAGGACAAAGAATGCTGAGTTGCATCCAAAGAACACATTACATTTGACATTTAAGTCGTTTAGCAGACGCTCTTATCCAGAGCGACTTACAAATTGGTGCATTCACCTTATGACATCCAGTAGAACAGTCACTTTACAATAGTGCATCTAAATCTTAAAGGGGGGTGAGAAGGATTACTTATCCTATCCTAGGTATTCCTTAAAGAGGTGGGGTTTCAGATGTCTCCGAAAGGTGGTGATTGACTCCGCTGTCCTGGCGTCGTGAGGGAGTTTGTTCCACCATTGGGGGGCCAGAGCAGCGAACAGTTTTGACTGGGCTGAGCGGGAACTGTACTTCCTCAGTGGTAGGGAGGCGAGCAGGCCAGAGGTGGATGAACGCAGTGCCCTTGTTTGGGTGTAGGGCCTGATCAGAGCCTGGAGGTACTGAGGTGCCGTTCCCCTCACAGCTCCGTAGGCAAGCACCATGGTCTTGTAGCGGATGCAAGCTTCAACTGGAAGCCAGTGGAGAGAGCGGAGGAGCGGGGTGACGTGAGAGAACTTGGGAAGGTTGAACACCAGACGGGCTGCGGCGTTCTGGATGAGTTGTAGGGGTTTAATGGCACAGGCAGGGAGCCCAGCCAACAGCGAGTTGCAGTAATCCAGACGGGAGATGACAAGTGCCTGGATTAGGACCTGCGCCGCTTCCTGTGTGAGGCAGGGTCGTACTCTGCGGATATTGTAGAGCATGAACCTACAGGAACGGGCCACCGCCTTGATGTTAGTTGAGAACGACAGGGTGTTGTCCAGGATCACGCCAATGTTCTTAGCGCTCTGGGAGGAGGACACAATGGAGTTGTCAACCGTGATGGCGAGATCATGGAACGGGCAGTCCTTCCCCGGGAGGAAGAGCAGCTCCGTCTTGCCGAAGTTCAGCTTGAGGTGGTGATCCATCATCCACACTGATATGTCTGCCAGACATGCAGAGATGCGATTCGCCACCTGGTCATCAGAAGGGGGAAAGGAGAAGATTAATTGTGTGTCGTCTGCATAGCAATGATAGGAGAGACCATGTGAGGTTATGACAGAGCCAAGTGACTTGGTGTATAGCGAGAATAGGAGAGGGCCAAGAACAGAGCCCTGGGGGACACCAGTGGTGAGAGCGCGTGGTGAGGAGACAGATTCTCGCCACGCCACCTGGTAGGAGCGACCTGTCAGGTAGGACGCAATCCAAGCGTGAGCCGCGCCGGAGATGCCCAACTCTGAGAGGGTGGAGAGGAGGATCTGATGGTTCACAGTATCGAAGGCAGCCGATAGGTCTAGAAGGATGAGAGCAGAGGAGAAAGAGTTAGCTTTAGCGGTGCGGAGCGCCTCCGTGATACAGAGAAGAGCAGTCTCAGTTGAATGACTAGTCTTGAAACCTGACTGATTTGGATCAAGAAGGTCATTCTGAGAGAGATAGCGGGAGAGCTGACCAAGGACGGCACGTTCAAGAGTTTTGGAGAGAAAAGAAAGAAGGGATACTGGTCTGTAGTTGTTAACATCGGAGGGATCGAGTGTAGGTTTTTTCAGAAGGGGTGCAACTCTCGCTCTCTTGAAGACGGAAGGGACGTAGCCAGCGGTCAGGGATAAGTTGATGAGCGAGGTGAGGTAAGGGAGAAGGTCTCCGGAAATGGTCTGGAGAAGAGAGGAGGGGATAGGGTCGAGCGGGCAGGTTGTTGGGCGGCCGGCCGTCACAAGACGCGAGATTTCATCTGGAGAGAGAGGGGAGAAAGAGGTCAGAGCACAGGGTAGGGCAGTGTGAGCAGAACCAGCAGTGTCGTTTGACTTAGCAAACGTGGATCGGATGTCGTCGACCTTCTTTTCAAAATGGTTGACGAAGTCATCTGTTGACGAACACCATACCTACTGTGAAGCATGGGGTTGGAAACATCATGCTTTGGGGTTGTTTTTCTGCAAAGGGACCAGGACGACTGATCCGTGTAAAGGAAAGAATTAATGGGGCCATGTATTGTGAGATTTTGAGTGAAAACCTCCTTCCATCAGCAAGGGCATTGAAGATGAAACGTGGCTGGGTCTTTCAGCATGACAATGATCCCAAACACACCGCCCGGGCAACGAAGGAGTGGCTTCGTAAGAAGCATTTCAAGGTCCTGGAGTGGCCTAGCCAGTCTCCAGATCTCAACCCCATAGAAAATCTTTGGAGGGAGTTGAAAGTCTGTGTTGCCCAGCAACAGCCCCAAAACATCACTGCTCTAGAGGAGATCTGCATGGAGGAATAGGCCAAAATACCAGCAACAGTGTGTGAAAACCTTGTGAAGACTTACAGAAAATGTTTTACCTCTGTCATTGCCAACAAAGGGTATATAACAAAGTATTGAGATAAACTTTTGTTATTGACCAAATACTTATTTACCACCATAATTTGCAAATAAATTCATTAAAAATCCTACAATGTGATTTTCTGTATTTTTTTTCTCATTTAGTCTGTCATAGTTGAAGTGTACCTATGATGAAGATTACAGGCCTCTCCCATCTTTTTAAGTGGGAGAACTTGCACAATTGGTGGCTGACTAAATTCTTTTTTGCCCCACTGTATATGTGCTTTCTTGAGCAGGGGGACCTTGCGGGCGCTGCAGGATTTCAGTCCTTCACGGCGTAGTGTGTTACCAATTGTTTTCTTGGTGACTATGGTCCCAGCTGCCTTAAATCATTGACAAGATCCTCCCGTGTAGTTCTGGGCTGATTCCTCACCGTTCTCATGATCATTGCAACTCCACGAGGTGAGATCTTGCATGGAGCCCCAGGCCGAGGGAGATTGACAGTTCTTTTGTGTTTCTTCTATTTGCGAATAATCACACCAACTGTTGTCAACTTCTCACCAAGCTGCTTGGCGATGGTCTTGTAGCCCATTCCAGCCTTGTATAGGTCTACAATCTTGTCCCTGACATCCTTGGAGAGCTGTTTGTTGTTGGCCAGGGTGGAGAGTTTGGAATCTGATTGATTGATTGATTGCTTGCTTCTGTGGACAGGTGTCTTTTATCCAGGTAACAAACTGAGATTAGGAGCCCTCCCTTTAAGAGTGTGCTCCTAATCTCAGCTCGTTACCTGTATAAAAGACACATGGGAGACAGAAATCTTTCTGATTGAGAGGGGGTCAAATACTTATTTCCCTCATTAAAATGCTAATCAATTTATAACATTTTTGAAATGCGTTTTTCTGGATTTTTTTGTTGTTATTCTATCTCTCACTGTTCAAATAAACCTACCATTAAAATTATAGACTGATCATTTCTTTGTCAGTGGGAAAACGTACAAAATCAGCAGGGGATCAAATAGCATTTTCCCTCACTGTAGGCGTACAGAGGCCCATTATCAGCAACCATCACTCCTGTGTTTGAATGGCACATTGTGTTAGCTATTCCAAGTTAGTATTTTTTAAAGGCTAATTGATCATTAGAAAACCCTTTTGCAATTATGTTAGCACAGCTGGCAATAAAACTGGCCTTCTTTAGACTAAATACACAGCATTTGTGGGTTCTATTACATGCTCAAACTGGCCAGAAACAAAGAACTTCCTTCTGAAACTTGTCAGTCTTGTTCTGAGAAATTAAGGCTATTCCATGAGAGAAATTGCCAAGAAACTGAAGATCACGTACAATGCTGTGTGCTACTCCCTTCACAGAACAGCGCACACTGGCCCTAACCATAATAGAAAGAGGAGTGGGAGGCCCTGGTGCACAACTGAGAAAGAGGACAAGTACATTAGAGTGTCTAGTTTGAGAAACAGAGGCCTCACAAGTCCTCAACTGGCAGCTTCATTAAATAGTACTCGCAAAACAACAGTCTCAACATCAACAGTGAAGAGGTGACTCCGGGATGCTGGCCTTCTAGGCAGAGTTCCTCTGTCCAGTGTCTGTGTTCTTTTGCACATCTTCATCTTTTATTGGCCAGTCTCAAATTAAATTTGAGATTCTTCAAAGTAGCCACCCTTTTGCCGTGATAACAGCTCTACACACTCTTGGCATTCTCTCAACCGGCTTCATGCCTTGTTAAAAGTACATTTGTGGGATTTATTTTACTTCTAATGCATTTGAGCCAATCAGTTGTGTTTGACAATGTAGGGGGGTATACAGATGATAGCCCTATTTGGTAAAAGACCAAGTCCTTATTATGGCAAACAAGTTGGAAAAGCAGCCAACAAGTGCTCAGCATATGTGGGAACTCCTTCAAGATTGTTTGAAAGCATTCCAGGTGAATCTGGTTGAGAGAATGCCAGGAGTGTGCAAAGCTGTCATCAAGGAAAATGGTGGCTACTTTGAAGAATCTCAAATATAAAATATACTTTGATTAGTTTTACACTTTTTTGGTAACTACGTGATTCCATATGGGTTATTTCATAGTTTTGATGTCTTCACTAGTAAAAAAATAAACATCTACTCAGTCAAGGGTTTATCTAAAGTTTTGACTGGTACTATATATATATATATTTATAAGCTGGGTGGTTTGAGCCTTGACTGCTGATTGGCTGACATCCATGGTATATCAGACTGTATACCGCAGGTATGACGAAACATTTCTTTTTTTACTTCTCTAATTATGTTGGTAACAAGTTTGTAATAGCAGTCAGGCACCTCTGGGTTTGTGATATATGGCCAATATACCACGGCTCTGCGTTACGTCGTGCCTATGAACAGCCCTGGCCATATATCATACCACCCCCCCCCCAGGCCTTATTGCTTAAATATATTCAGCATTCTATATAAAAATATTTTTTGGGAATAACTGTTCTGTGGTCTGTGCATATATGCTGGATTTGAAATGTTTTATTACCTTGGAGTCAGCCAGGGCCAATCTTCCAAACAGCTAGTCTGCTGAATTTCAACTGTACATTCTTAAGAGACCCCTGATGTCTCATTAAAATAAATCGATCAAAGCAGCACATTGTTTTGAAAGACCTCAAACAATTTATAATTAACCCTGTATCACCCTGAACACTGGCGAATCATTTATATTTCAATTACGCTTTGGACACCAAGGCAACAAAGACATTCTCTAATGGACTAATCTGTTGTAAGAACACATTTCACACAAAGCACCAAAAGCAAAGTAATTATAAACGCTTGTACACTACCACCACATAAACACAGTGGAGAGAGAGAGCGTGGGTCGCTAGCCAGCAGAGCAGCAGACATATAGGCCAGGTTTATGTGAAGGATTACGAGCTGACATGGCCTGAGGCAGCAGGAGGAGCCCTGGAGAATGAGCACAACAGCAGTAGAAAAACACATCAAAAGTAATGACTCCAATAGAGCTCCAACAGTAGGCTGGAAGGGGGCTTAGCAAAGGCTTTGAAATGTCACTGGACCCAGCCGTATTACAGCCACAACACAGGCCTTGGACAACTAGACACCTTGGAATATGATGGTACGCCAGTGTGTGAGAGGATCTCCGTACAAGCCATTCATTCTGTATAGAGTACACATTACCTAATGTGAATGATTACAAGTTTGTCTTCCTGCACTCAGTCCATTTTAAACAACTGGTGAGTTGCCAGGGTAAGTGGTTCAAACTGTTGAGGTGAAGCTGAAGAGTTACAGATTCTGCAATAGAAATAAGGTAGTTTATGGTGGCGGTGGGGTTCTGGGAAATCCACAGACAAGGGCCCAATGAAGTTAATTAAATTACTGATTTCCATAAAACTAACCCAGGAAAATCTTTGAAATTGTTGAATTTATATTTTTGTTCAGAATAACTTTATTGGACAAGTTCAGCTGGAAATGTGCTGCGCTTTAATCATGACGGGGAGAGCGCTCTGTAGGAAGCAATCGAGCAGAAATGCCATTACCAGTCACCTGAAGTGACGAGGTTCTGATGGAACGAACACTCGAAAGCTAGCCATATTACACAGCAATTCAGTTTAAGTGGCAGATAGAGATATCTGATACCATCTCTTCCTTCAATCAATGTCACTGGTCAGACTTCGCAGTTCAATTATTCTGCAGTCTTTCAATAGGCACAATTGTAAAGCTGACGATTTTATACTGCCGGTAGTTCAGCTCTCCCCCTCTACCGGGTGTTCGGATTAAAGAGTTACCTAGTGAATTGGACATTGTGCCCGAGCAGAGCCCTGCGCTTTGATGAATCAATGGTGGGGGACTCGTTACTCATAAGTCTGATTTGTTGTTCAAATTAATGGGTGTTGGAAAGGAAAGTTCACTTCAATGCAAGTCTACCTGCACACCTGTTATGGCACTAGTAAACTGACACCGCACAAAACGCCTTCTGTTCCACAACTTTGCTTGACCGGTTCAGGTTGCATTCTTTTGCATCATTGAACTGCAAGTCTTTACCTCCCTGAGACACACGACCCAACTTGTGGTTTACACTAAGGACTGATGCAGGGTAATTGACCACCCTGATAGGTCATTACTGATTTAGTTGGAGAGAAATTAGGTGGCACAGTCCCATCTTCCCCAGACCTAAACATTTAGACAAACAATGACTTGGCTGAATTTTTTTATTTTATTGGGTCAGCTTTGATCATGCATAGGACAAACAAAACACAAGTGCTTTTATACAGGAAAACAAAAAGACCAGTTGCTTTATATGCACTATAAAAATAATAGTTTAAATCATTCAAAACCTCAGTTTAGATCAACTAAAAAGAGCAATGGTACTTTACTAGCATTTACAACTTTACCTCATAATGGTACTATGACACTTTCAGGCTACAAGTTCAACCTTTGATCAGTGACCTCTGGGTGGGTGACCTCCACAGGGACTCGCTCTGTAGGGCAGGAGGAGTGAGGGGGCTTGATGCTGAAGAGGTCACGCAGGTTGACCTCCGAGTCGACAAAGTGGGGGATCTTGCGCTCGTTGAAGAGGCCTGAGAGGTTAACCTCAACCTTGGCCCGTCGTGACACCCTCATGCGCAAGGCAAAGAGGCGCCGCAGGTCGTCCTCCACCAGGGGCAGCTGGTGGCCTTCCAGACGTTTCTGCCAGGCCTTCTTGGGCCGCTTGCGCTTCTTCTAGAGAGAAAAACACGATGGGACAGAAATTAGAGGTATAAAATGGTCTAGGGGAACAATTCACCACTACAACTGTTCAGAAGAGTCATTAACTCCCAACTGCCCAGTAGACAGGAAGCCTATATTAGGAATTCAGTTCCTGTAGGGGCTTCAGAGCTAAACAAGAGCGACATTGTGTGAGTAACCACCCCTTCCCTCGAGCCCCACTATGCCCAAAGCTGCTATAGATTCTGCCAGACATCTAAAGGATGCTGCTCTCAAATGGTTCAAAGACATGGTTCAGGGCCACATACAGATCAATGGTCACCTGGCCAAAGCCACCACAGTAGACCCACTGTTGGCTCAAGCCCACAGGGGATAGACTGACTAAAGCCATGCTTACCTTCTCAGGGTTGGCATCTGGGTCATGGTGAGCCAGGTGTCTGCTTAGGCTCTCCTGTGAGATTGAACAGTGATGTGTCACGACAACAATGGCATACAAACAGTATGACAGCAGCAAAGTATGAACATCAATCTATTCTAAACATTTATACTGTACCAGCGCCACAATGGCAAACATCTCTGTCCACCACATGGACAAATGTTTATCTTGGGATTCAAATTCAATTCTGTCCATGGGGAGGCAATGGAAAATAAGCCACTAGTAGTTACTTGACTAGACATTCAGTGAAAGAAATTCATGAGGCTGCTTTGCATGCAGTGATTAAAACCAAACTGCACATACCACCGTGTAGAAGACACGACAGTTATGGATGTGTGTTCATAGTTTAGACAGCTGACTAATGGACGTCAGAAAGAGCAGGCTGAAGAGGAGAGGCGGTTTAGCACCCCCCCCCCCCCCCCCCCCAGTCTTACTCTGACTGCCCATAAGGGCTACAGTACATACCCGCATGGCAAAGGTTCTGGGGCAATCGGGGAAGCAGCAATGGTACTTGAGGAGCTGCAGGTGGGCCTTGCGGATGTGGTGCTGCAGGTTGAAGGTAGTGGAGAAGTAGGCCTTGCAGCCACTGCTGGGGCACAGCAGGACAGGCTTCCGCAGGGCGTGGGTTCGCTTGTGTCTACGCAGAGAGTCCACATGCTTAAACACCTTCTGGCACAGCTTACAGGTGAATGTGGCTGCAGGGACAGGAGAGAGGCAAATGTCACTACTCGATTCCTGCCCAACAAGTTGTCCATTAGCCAAAACAGATGGCATGAGCAGGCAGCTGGTGGCATAGTAAACGGTATGAATGTTTGACACTGAAGGTTACCAATAAAATAAGCTTCCCCTTAAATTACTAATCAGCTAACGCATCATAAGCAGTTTCTCAAACACTGTCACACTACAACTAGCAGGATACAAGGCAGGACATATACAGAAGTGGTAGAAGATGAGGAAAAACAGAATACTAAATGTGAACAATTACATCCGACAATAGTTTTCAGAGAGTGTGAAGGCAGGTTGGCCTGACACAGTAAGTTATTATTTTCATAATCCTTCAGTAACAGCTCCAATGAAGGGGGTTTGGTGGTGGGGTGCATACCTGGGTGTTTAGCCATGTGTTTGTGCATTTTCCCCCAGGTTTGTTCAAAATGATTGCATTCAGGCTGTGTGCAGAGGTACCCTGCAGAGTGGGAGAGACATGGGCAGTGTTAAGTTAAGTGACATGACAACTGCTACCATCCCTTTGATAGGATTGATACAAAATGACTGCTCATTTTTGGGGGGGATTTACGCAAGAAACGTACAGCAATAGAAGACTGACAAACTTGCAAAGGGACAAACCTGCATGTTTCTTCTCGTGGGCTTTGCGAGCGACATTGGTGTCAAACGTGACTCCACATCCTCTCTTCGAACATCTGAGAAAACCAGGGACAGAATAATTCAACCATTAATCCGAGACATGCATTCACTTGCATTTTAAATAGAGAGTATGCATCAGCTTGTGCATCAGTTTAGGCCTTATGCAGTATTCAAAGGCTGTAAGGCCTACAGGACCATTACAAGATTGTGACTTACTTGAAATTAGAAGATATTCCATGCTCCTTCAAATGTAATTTATACACCCTCCGTTTCTTGAATGTCAATAAGCAATTTGGAAAATTGCACTGCACATGGGGACAATTAAGCAAGTAAAAATGACATTCAGCCCGTTTATACGGTAAGGGAAATGGTTCCCTATAAATTAATTGCAAGAACCCATTTCATAGTAACGTGGTTATTCGGCGACATCTGGTGGACTAACCTTAAAGTACTTATCCTTTTCTCCGTGGGCATAATGGACGTGTCTCTTCAACTTGTCCGCGGTGAAGAAAGCCTCTGTGCAACCCTCAAAGGTACATCTGTTGGGTGAAAAAAATATACTAGTGTACGTGAAGTTTTTCAAAGCCTAACCCATGGGTAGGAAATTAAATGTAAACTGAAATTAACCGACCTGAATTGTTTCACCCCGGTGTGGCCAAGTGCGTGGCGGCTCAGGTGAGATTTCCGTGAGAAACGACGGCCACAATCAGCCACGTTGCATTGAAAAGGTTGCTAAAAAACAAGAACCAGTAGGGTTATAAATGATAGCGTAAACTATCTTTAACTAATCATAAAAGGCTCAAACTTCAGAAGTAAACTTTGCCATTCGAACTATTTCGCCACATTTATGGCAGAAGCCTACGCACTTCTGCACATTTTTTCACACGAAATTTATTAACCCGGGGATAAGGTTACATCCACATGAACCATAGTTGAACTCGAGTATGACTCAAATATCAGCCATGTCCCCATAAAATATTTACCGCTCCCGTGTGCACGGTCTCGTGCTCTTTCAAACGCCACTCCCGTTGGAACGTCGCCCCACAATCAGCATGGTTGCAGTTGAAAAGCTGTTGTCGAGGATCCGAGTCCTGTTTGTGGGCTACCCCGTTCATTGTCTACTGAAAACAGTCGTCTATTCGGTTGCACACTGTCAATCAAGATGAAACTGCACCCCGCGCCAACTACTCTTGTAGCCGCGGAGAGTGCACTAAGGTTAATTGACCCAGGTTGCACCTGTGCCGAATTAATTGCTTAATTCGGGTGTCAGTATTTGCAGTGAATGGCCGTGTTCCAGGCTGACTGGTTGCAGACATGTCAGATCGCACAATGCCTTAGGTGCATTCAGTTCGCATGAACGTTTGATACGCTGCGGGACGGTTTGTACTGAACGACACGATTCCCCAAAATGTTCTTGAGCAGACTTTGAGGTACGTTTGGTGGGTGTGGCTTGAAGCAACGAGTGACGCCTTTAAAGGCCAGTGGCCATACTGACAGCGTTCCCAACCCATAAACCAACCCCTACCCGTTTTTCAACCGGTCGTTCAGTACGGCACTGTTTCCGTTCAATTGAACATTCCAGACCGTAAACACATACAGAACGCAGCCCATGTTAGCTCAAACAATATATATATATTTTAGAAATCAACAGATCCCCACTGTTCAGCATCTATTCAACACATTGCGATGCAACTACTGTATTCTTACAGCAGAGGGTAGCATATCTTACAATCAGATTTGAGAGAAAATATGGGGGGGGGTTGACCTCAGGTCTCCCCACTGGAAGCCGAAGGTATGGGAAGCGTGGAAATCTATCAAATCACCCTCGAAGCATCTAACGTTGTACAGTACTAATGCAATTGGTCAAATCAGTCACACTACGAAATGCTACCAAATAAACCACAATTCATTCATAATACTGTTAATATATAGTTTCACAGACATATTGTCGCATTTTTTTTCTGGTTTGTGCGAAATCGTTAAGAATAAAACCAGTCTGCACACCACCATGGTGAATCATGAAGATTTTCTGTGATTGTATTGACGAGGTCCTGAGCTCAGTAAGGGGAATTTCCAATGCTGTAGGCTAACTTTAAATACATCTATATTATGATGATATTTTGTATATTTTGTGATATATGTCTTTTGGGGTGTATTCAAATTACAGTTAGTGCAGAATGGTGTTTTATGGTGGGGGCTGAAGGGGGGGTTTGCCCAGGGAGCCATACAAGCTAGAACCATCACACCACCCATCCAGTGTCATGTGTATGTTTGGCCGGAGTAGGCTGTCATTGTAAATAAGAGTTTGTTCTTAACTGGCTTGCCTACTGTAGTTAAATTAAGGTTACACATTTTTACCTTGCTCATCGCGCTCTAGCGACTCCTTGTGGCAGGCTGGGCGCCTGGAGGCTGATTTCGGGTTGTCAGTTGAATGGTATTTCTTGGTTAAATGAGCTACTGTTAAAAAAATAAGACACATCAAGGTTTGTGGTATACGGCTAAGGCACTCCGTGTTGCGTCGTGCAAGGAACAGCCCTTAGCCGTTCTATATTGGCCATATACCACACCTCCTCTGGCGTTTTTGCTTAAATATCCCACAGCTAGGGGCTGTTCTTATGCTGCGTTCATAACCTTCATTCATAGACGGTAGTTACCACATACGACTGGGGAAAATCATCTTGAACGCCTCTTCTACTGGTAATTACTAGTGGGAAACGTGTCTATCATCCCTGAGCTCCGACTTCTCCCACATGCTGACGTAACCCACGTTTTTTCATCTACTTATCCATTTTGAGAGTTGTTGATATTTTGATCCAGTAATATTATTTTGCTTCCTCCAAATTTTAATGAATTTTAACCACTTTAAAATGGATATACCTCAATAATTTCAAATCTCACAACATTCAATTACACATAATTGAACATCCTATTTCATAGAGAGTGTTACAAACTGGACTATATTTAGTAACTTTGAAGAGATGGTGATTCGGTCTAAATAGGCGTTTAGCGTTTGCTCGTCTAAATTCAGTGTACTGATCTTAAACTGCCTTTTCCGAAAGGCAAACTCTTCTCATGCGCCAACTCATTTTCCTCAGCTTCAGAAGCGTCTGCATTCATACAATTTTTATGGCTATTCTTAGCTATTTTCTTCAGACTTGACCAGAGGGAATTGTTGATATGTTGTAAATTGTTTATTGTAAATAACATTTTCTTCTGAAAAATACGCCAAAAATGCATTTTACAGATAGAAAGTTGAAAAAACGATTTATCCACAATCTGTTCTGGACAAGTCCGGTCCTGGAGTGTCTCAACAAAATTAAATAAAACATATTTAGCCTGACTACACCCAGTGTCCAGAAAAATTGATTTGCACAATATGAAAATATGCATATATTTAATGAGATTTCGCCTCATTTGCATATTTTAATAAAGCGTTTACTTAAATGTGTAAAATTAAATATTATTATATTTATGTCTACATTCAAATGGTACAAGTTTATTAAGGGGCAAAAATTACCCTATGAATTAAATGCAACAAAATATGATATAAAAAGCAATCTATTAATTATGATTTTTTAACACTGTAATTTGTGAGCATGATATCTGTAATTTTAGTATATGTTTGCCGCAGCTTGTTTTCCATTAGCTAATCAACATTTCTCAAGGAGTTCAAAGCACATGAATGCATCCAACTCGTATTTACGACTTCACAACTGGAAATTACCAACTTCCTACTTGGTTATGAATATGAATGCAGCATTAGGCAGGACGCAAAATTGGCAAGTGCATCTCTGTCATGGCCTTAGTGCACTCCAGGTATATGGGCGCCTCTGAAGTAGAAGGATGGCCTGGGTGGCTGAGGAGAAGATATTCACAATCAAAGACATGATAATCACAGTAGCGAGAAGATATTCACTATAGAGTTCTCATTTTTATCCCACAAACCTGAGGGACCAACATCACTATACTGAGAGTGATTCCATTTATAAAATGACATATTTGGTAGTTTTTGGAGCTTTTGTTCATGTTTTTTTCAGAGGCCCCGTACTGCACAATGAGGATGAAGAAGTGAATTGCTGGTTGGGGTAAGTGTAACAGAATAACTTTACGTCCGTCCCCCTCGCCCATACCCGGGCGCGAACCAGGGACCCTCTGCACACATCAACAACAGTCACCCACAAAGCATCGTTACCCATCGCTCCACAAAATCCACTGCCCTTGCAGAGCAAGGGGAACTACTACTTCAAGGTCTCAGAGCAAGTGACGTAACCGATTGAAACACTATTTAGCTCACACCGCTAACTAAGCTGGCCGTTACACTCACCCCCCTTTTGACCTTCCTCCTTTTTCCGCAGCAACCAGTAATCCGGGTCAACAGCATCAATGTAACAGTATAATTTTAAACCGTCTGTCATGTTTTGTCTTATATTGTCTTGTCATTTTGCTTTCCCTTCTGTTCGTTTTCCCCCTGCTGGTCTTTTTAGGTTCGTTCCCTTTTTTCTCTCTCCCTCCCTCTCTCTCTTCTCTCTATCGTTCCGTTCCTGCTCCCAGCTGTTCCTATTCCCCTAATCAATCATTTAGTCTTTCCACACCTGTTCCCTATCTTTTCCCCTGATTAGAGTCCCTATTTCTCCCCTTGTTTTCCGTTTCTGTCCTGTCGGATCCTTGTATATTGTTCACCGTGCTGTGTCTTTGTCTCGCCCTGTCGTGTCGTGTTTCCCTCAGATGCTGCGTGGTGAGCAGGTGTCTGAGTCTGCTACGGTCAGTGCCTTCCCGAGGCAACCTACAGTTTATGGTCGAGTCTCCAGTCTGTCCTCGTCATTACGAGTGGAATTGTTTTTTATGCTTTGTTTACCGCTCCGATTTGTCTAGGAGTATTGCATATTTCCTTTACTGGAATAAAGACTCTGTTTTCGCCAAGTCGCTTTTGGGTCCTCATTCACCTGCATAACAGAAGGATCCGACCAAAGAATGGACCCAGCGACTACAGACGCTCGTAACACTGCCGTCGAGATCCAAGGAGCCATGCTCGGCAGACACGAGCAGGAATTGTCTGCTGCTCGTCATGCCGTGGAGAACCTGGCCGCTCAGGTTTCCGACCTCTCTGGACAGTTCCAGAGTCTTCGTCTCGTGCCACCTGTTACTTCCTGGTCTGCCGAGCCTCCGGAACCTAGGGTTAATAACCCACCTTGTTACTCCGGGCAGCCCACGGAGTGCCGCTCCTTTCTCACCCAGTGTGATATTGTGTTCTCTCTCCAACCCAACACATACTCTAGAGAGAGAGCTCGGGTTGCTTACGTCATATTACTCCTTACTGGCCGGGCTCGAGAGTGGGGCACAGCTATCTGGGAGGCAAGGGCTGATTGTTCTAACAATTACCAGAACTTTAAAGAGGAGATGATTCGGGTTTTTGACCGTTCAGTTTTTGGTAGGGAGGCTTCTAGGGCCCTGGCTTCCCTATGCCAAGGTGATCGATCCATAACGGATTACTCTATAGAGTTTCGCACTCTTGCTGCCTCTAGTGACTGGAACGAGCCGGCGCTGCTCGCTCGTTTTCTGGAGGGACTCCACGCAGTGGTTAAAGATGAGATTCTCTCCCGGAGGTTCCTTCCAGTGTGGACTCTTTGATTGCTCTCGCCATCCGCATAGAACGACGGGTAGATCTTCGTCACCAAGCTCGTGGAAGAGAGCTCGCGTTAACGGTGTTTCCCTGCTCCGCATCGCAACCATCTCCCTCCTCTGGCTCAGAGACTGAGCCCATGCAGCTGGGAGGTATTCGCATCTCGACTAAGGAGAGGGAACGGAGGATCACCAACCGCCTGTGCCTCTATTGCGGACTTGCTGGACATTTTGTCAATTCATGTCCAGTAAAAGCCAGAGCTCATCAGTAAGCGGAGGGCTACTGGTGAGCGCTACTACTCAGGTCTCTCCATCTAGATCCTGTACTACTATGTCGGTCCATCTACGCTGGACCGGTTCGGGTGCTACATGCAGTGCCTTGATAGACTCTGGGGCTGAGGGTTGTTTTATGGACGAAGCATGGGCTCGGAAACATGACATTCCTTTCAGACAGTTAGACAAGCCTACGCCCATGTTCGCCTTAGATGGTAGTCATCTTCCCAGTATCAGATATGAGACACTACCTTTAACCCTCACAGTATCTGGTAACCACAGTGAGACTATTTCTTTTTTGATTTTTCGTTCACCTTTTACACCTGTTGTTTTGGGTCATCCCTGGCTAGTATGTCATAATCCTTCTATTAATTGGTCTAGTAATTCTATCCTATCCTGGAACGTTTCTTGTCATGTGAAGTGTTTAATGTCTGCCATCCCTCCCGTTTCTTCTGTCCCCACTTCTCAGGAGGAACCTGGCGATTTGACAGGAGTGCCGGAGGAATATCATGATCTGCGCACGGTCTTCAGTCGGTCCCGAGCCAACTCCCTTCCTCCTCACCGGTCGTATGATTGTAGTATTGATCTCCTTCCGGGGACCACTCCTCCTCGGGGTAGACTATACTCTCTGTCGGCTCCCGAACGTAAGGCTCTCGAGGATTATTTGTCTGTGTCTCTTGACGCCGGTACCGTAGTGCCTTCTTCCTCTCCGGCCGGGGTGGGGGTTTTTTTTGTTAAGAAGAAGGACGGTACTCTGCGCCCCTGCGTGGATTATCGAGGGCTGAATGACATAACGGTTAAGAATCGTTATCCGCTTCCCCTTATGTCATCAGCCTTCGAGATTCTGCAGGGAGCCAGGTGCTTTACTAAGTTGGACCTTCGTAACGCTTACCATCTCGTGCGCATCAGAGAGGGGGACGAGTGGAAAACGGCGTTTAACACTCCGTTAGGGCATTTTGAGTACCGGGTTCTGCCGTTTGGTCTCGCCAATGCGCCAGCTGTTTTTCAGGCATTAGTTAATGATGTTCTGAGAGACATGCTGAACATCTTTGTTTTTGTCTACCTTGACGATATCCTGATTTTTTCACCGTCACTCGAGATTCATGTTCAGCACGTTCGACGTGTACTCCAGCGCCTTTTAGAGAATTGTCTCTACGTGAAGGCTGAGAAGTGCTCTTTTCATGTCTCCTCCGTTACTTTTCTCGGTTCTGTTATTTCCGCTGAAGGCATTCAGATGGATTCCGCTAAGGTCCAAGCTGTCAGTGAGTGGCCCGTTCCAAGGTCACGTGTCGAGTTGCAGCGCTTTCTAGGTTTCGCTAATTTCTATCGGCGTTTCATTCGTAATTTCGGTCAAGTTGCTGCCCCTCTCACAGCTCTTACTTCTGTCAAGACGTGTTTTAAGTGGTCCGGTTCCGCCCAGGGAGCTTTTGATCTTCTAAAAGAACGTTTTACGTCCGCTCCTATCCTCGTTACTCCTGACGTCACTAGACAATTCATTGTCGAGGTTGGCGCTTCAGAGGTAGGCGTGGGAGCCATTCTATCCCAGCGCTTCCAGTCTGACGATAAGGTTCATCCTTGCGCTTATTTTTCTCATCGCCTGTCGCCATCTGAACGCAACTATGATGTGGGTAACCGCGAACTGCTCGCCATCCGCTTAGCCCTAGGCGAATGGCGACAGTGGTTGGAGGGCGACCGTTCCTTTGTCGTTTGGACAGACCATAAGAACCTTGAGTACATCCGTTCTGCCAAACGACTTAATGCTCGTCAAGCTCGTTGGGCGTTGTTTTTCGCTCGTTTCGAGTTTGTGATTTCTTACCGTCCGGGTAGTAAGAACACCAAGCCTGATGCCTTATCCCGTCTTTTTTTAGTTCTTCTGTGGCTTCTACTGATCCCGAGGGATTCTTCCTTATGGGCGTGTTGTCGGGTTGACAGTCTGGGGAATTGAAAGACAGGTTAAGCAAGCACTCACGCACACTGCGTCGCCGCGCGCTTGTCCTAGTAACCTTCTTTTCGTTCCTGTTTCTACTCGTCTGGCTGTTCTTCAGTGGGCTCACTCTGCCAAGTTAGCTGGTCATCCCGGCGTTCGAGGTACTCTTGCTTCTATTCGCCAGCGCTTTTGGTGGCCTACTCAGGAGCGTGACACGCGCCATTTCGTGGCTGCTTGTTTGGACTGCGCGCAGACTAAGTCAGGTAACTCTCCTCCTGCCGGTCGTCTCAGACCGCTTCCCATTCCTTCTCGACCATGGTCTCACATCGCCCTAGACTTCATTACCGGTCTGCCTTTGTCTGCGGGGAAGACTGTGATTCTTACGGTTGTCGATAGGTTCTCTAAGGCGGCACATTTCATTCCCCTCGCTAAACTTCCTTCCGCTAAGGAGACGGCACAAATCATCATCGAGAATGTGTTCAGAATTCATGGCCTCCCGTTAGACGCCGTTTCAGACAGAGGTCCGCAATTCACGTCACAGTTTTGGAGGGAGTTCTGTCGTTTGATTGGTGCGTCCGTCAGTCTCTCTTCCGGGTTTCATCCCCAGTCTAACGGTCAAGCAGAGAGGGCCAATCAGACGATTGGTCGCATACTACGCAGCCTTTCTTTCAGAAACCCTGCGTCTTGGGCAGAACAGCTCCCTGGGCAGAATACGCTCACAACTCGCTTCCTTCGTCTGCTACCGGGTTATCTCCGTTTCAGAGTAGTCTGGGTTACCAGCCTCCTCTGTTCTCATCCCAGCTTGCCGAGTCCAGCGTTCCCTCCGCTCAGCGTTTGTCCAACGTTGTGAGCGCACCTGGAGGAGGGTGAGGTCTGCACTTTGCCGTTACAGGGCACAGACTGTGAGCCGCCAATAAACGTAGGATTAAGAGACCTAGGTATTGTTGCGGCCAGAGAGTGTGGCTTTCCACTCGCAACCTTCCTCTTTAGACAGCTTCTCGTAAGTTGACTCCGCGGTTCATTGGTCCGTTCCGTGTCTCCCAGGTCGTCAATCCTGTCGCTGTGCGACTGCTTCTTCCGCGACATCTTCGTCGCGTCCATCCTGTCTTCCATGTCTCCTGTGTCAAGCCCTTTCTTCGCACCCCGTTCGTCTTCCCTCCCCCCTCCCGTCCTTGTCGAGAGCGCACCTATTTACAAGGTACGTAGGATCATGGACATGCGTTCTCGGGGACGGGGTCACCAATACTTAGTGGATTGGGAGGGTTACGGTCCTGAGGAGGGAGTTGGGTTCTGTCTCGGGACGTGCTGGACCGTTCGCTGATTGATGATTTCCTCCGTTGCCGCCAGGATTCCTCCTCGAGTGCGCCAGGAGGCGCTCGGTGAGTGGGGGTAATGTCATGTTTTGTCTTATATTGTCTTGTCATTTTGCTTTCCCTTCTGTTCGTTTTCCCCCTGCTGGTCTTTTAGGTTCGTTCCCTTTTTTCTCTCTCCCTCCCTCTCTCTCTTCTCTCTATCGTTCCGTTCCTGCTCCCAGCTGTTCCTATTCCCCTAATCAATCATTTAGTCTTTCCACACCTGTTCCCTATCTTTTCCCCTGATTAGAGTCCCTATTTCTCCCCTTGTTTTCCGTTTCTGTCCTGTCGGATCCTTGTATATTGTTCACCGTGCTGTGTCTTTGTCTCGCCCTGTCGTGTCGTGTTTCCCTCAGATGCTGCGTGGTGAGCAGGTGTCTGAGTCTGCTACGGTCAGTGCCTTCCCGAGGCAACCTACAGTTTATGGTCGAGTCTCCAGTCTGTCCTCGTCATTACGAGTGGAATTGTTTTTTATGCTTTGTTTACCGCTCCGATTTGTCTAGGAGTATTGCATATTTCCTTTACTGGAATAAAGACTCTGTTTTCGCCAAGTCGCTTTTGGGTCCTCATTCACCTGCATAACACCGTCCCCTCGCCCATACCCGGGCGCGAACCAGGGACCTTCTGCACACATCGACAACAGTCACCCTCGAAGCATCGTTACCCATCGCTCCACAAAAGCCGCGGCCCTTGCAGAGCAAGGGGAACTACTACTTCAAGGTCTCAGAGCAAGTGACGTACCCGATTGAAACGCTATTTAGCGCACACCGCTAACTAAGCTAGCCGTTTCACATCCGTTACATAAGTGTCTCAAAAACAAGTGAAATTGACCAAAAAAGTGATCTTCTCAGGTCCAAAAAGTTCACCATATTAGCGTAAAATAAATATGCTATAGGCTATACAGAGCTGTGGTCGGGTCCATTTGGGTCCACTCGGGTCTATCAGACCCAATGACCATCAAACAGGACCCGACCCAGACCCGAGGGAAAAGTTAGAATTTTTGACCCAAACCTACTCGGTTCCCGGGTCGGGTCTCTGTTATTCGGGTTCAGTCGGACCCGTGAAGACCTTTAGTCTGGACCCTTCTATAACATGGCATTTACATTTAAAAAATGTTGCCTTGGTTGTAAAAATGCAAAATGATCCTTTAAAGAAATGGCACCTTGAGGCATGATTATTATTTTGTGCACAACAATAGCCCTCGTTCTGCACATTCAGCTATCTGTATAATCATCTAAGACATCCAGCTTACATGGAGTCACCTCAGGACACTTCTTATCAGCTCCAACACACACACACACACACACACACACACACACACACACACACACACACACACACACACACACACACACACACACACACACACACACACACACACACACACACACACACACACACACACACACACACACACACACACACAGCTAGTCAAGCCCACTTCCTCCAACAATAGCTTGTCATCGCTCTACACTCTTCACTGTCCCATTTTTCGATGTGTTCCTGCAGCTTCTGTGTCTCCTTACTGTAGTGGACAGCTGGAGATAGAGAAGGAGAATGACATCTGTATTTACCATACACACCTCTGGGCACAATGGGTGCACCATGTCATGCTATTGGATACCACTTTTCAATTGCTGTGTGGATCTCCATTTTGTTCATTACAATACATTCTGTTAGTGAGTTCAGCTGCACCACAATACTGACCGATATGTATTGTTTTCTCTGAAGGACATTTTTCTCACCTCCTCTTTCCATGGACCTATCTATTCAGGATCTTCATGAATTACTCCTGTTGACTTTTGCCATTCATAAGTCCCCATAGAAAATGAATGAACACACAAAACCCTACCATGTTTACCTCAATTGGCACCTTGGTACCCAGGTTGTAGAATCTGCTTTTGTGGAGATATAGAACTGCATGGCAACGGGAGGACGCTTGGAGATAGAATGAGGGGAGGGTACTATGGTCCCACGTGTCCTCATCATTTTTATTGTATATCTACCACTTCCCCATATCGCAGATTCGCATACACTCATGCATATATAGAGCTTACTCACGCACAATCCTGTAGGATTTATGCATACGTGCACTCAAATCTCCCCATTTGACCTATTCTACATAATCTAGGCTAATTTGTCAATTCCATTATTGATCGGCTCTGGCATAGGCCTATTTGTTTTTTCATTTAGTGATAGATTGGCTATTTAATTCAAATGCCTGATATCGGTGAGACTGTATGCTACGAGCTGAATGGGAGATGAGAGGACGAGCGTCAGCTGTCAACCAGATTCAGTCGTTGTTTTTTTCTCTCTCGCCATAATCGTTTGTGCGTCGGTTTTCTTTTTATCTGCGCCTGTTACACTGTAACGCACTCGATGTTAATTCGGGGGAATATGTGAACATCATGCTGGCGGTGTGGTGCTTGGTCTTTGCTGCAGTGGGCGAGAGGTTTGCCGTGTCAGGTAAGAGGGATGACGGGATTTGGGGGGAAGCACCCTTTTCATTTCCAAGTTTACCCCTGCCCAATGTAGGCTATCCCCATTTTTTTTTGCATCTGCAATCACTTCTTCCTCTGTAGACTAGTCTACAATTGTGTGTGTGGTGGTAGCGCGCAGCTGGAGATAGTTACATCTGTGCCAAGAACGTAGTGTTTTTAAAATCCCTCTCCCTTCAGTTCTACGGATGCGGTAGATTTGCTGCATCAACACATTTTCACCGCAGCGCTGTCGCCCTTTACACCCAGGGCTCGCGCGCACTGTAGAACATATCAGCCTATTTATGTCAAAAATCATTTTTCAAACAATAATTATCGTTTTTCTGTGTGATAACCCGTGTGTGGTTTAAAGTTGGCAGTTATCAGGCCTCCCGCGTTACAGGCGGCGGAAGGTCGACTTTGGTGCGGGATGCGAGTTTGTGGGATTGGTTCTCGCCAGAGGAGCGGGGAGACAGCAGCGACATTGCGGCGGAAGTCACCTATCCAAAGCGGCTGGTGCAACAGATGGAGTCGGAGGAAGAAATGTCCCACGGCTATTTGGATACCCGCGTGAAGAATACCACGGGAGGCACCTCGGTAAGTATAGACCTCTGTCTGTAATGGAGAAGTGGGTGTGGCAACCGGATTTGATTTGAGTGTTATTTATTCGTTTTCGTTCCCTCTCTTGTATTAAACTCCCAGTTCATTGTTGAAACTGTAATGGTTTCTCTCAACTCAAGTTACTTTTGTGAACCCTTTCTTTGCCTGTTTTGGCCTGTGCCTTGTTTTCTAAGTTTGTCATAAGATCTATCCCAAACTGCACAAGTCTATCAGTCCCATGTTGCCCTAACTCTCCTGGCGTCTTCAGCTTGCTTGTGTTCGCACTGAGGGATGAAGTCAGTGTTAGTCAGAAACCTAGTTTGGGCGTGACTGATGCAAGACCCACTGGCTCTCTCCTGCTGTATGTCCGGGGGCACCTCTGCCAGTTGGTCAAGAGCAATGCAGTGCTCTGTGCCGCATGCTCTGCCCGCACTGAATGACAGAGAAGGGAGGTGTTTTGCTGCATCCTCTAAGCCCACTAAGTTTCCCCTTTAACCAGCATCAGAGAATGACCACCAAGTCCTTTCTGGTCCAGCAAAACAGTGCTTACTATGTTACTGCTATATATATAGACTGAGCAAAAATGTAAGCGCAACATGTGTGTTGGTCCCATGTTTCATGAGCTGAAATAAAACAAATGTTCCACATGCACAAAAAGTTTCTTTCTCTCAAATGTTGTGCACAAGTTTGTTTACATCCCTGTTAGTGAGCATTTCTCTTTTGCCAGGGTAACCCATCCACTTGACAGGTGCGGCATATCAGGAAGCTGATTAAACAGCATGATCATTACACAGGCCACTCTAAAATGTGCAGTTTTGTCACACAACACAATGCCACAGATGTCTCAAGTTTTGAGGGAGCATTCAATTGGCATGCTGACTACAGGAATGTCCACCAGAGCTGTTGCCAGAAAATGTTATGTTCATTTCTCTACCATAAGCCGCCTCCAACGTCGTTTTTAGAAAATTTGGTTGGAAGTCCACCTCTTCACGACCGCAGTATGGCGTCGTGTGGGTGAGTGGTTTGCTGATGTGAGTGCACCACGGTGGTGGTGGGGTTATGTAATGGGCGGGCATAAGCTACGTACGGGCAACGGACACAATTGCATTTTATCGATGGCAATTGGAATGCATAGAGATACCGCGACGAGATCCTGATGCCCTTTGTCGTGACATTCATTCGCTTCAGCATTATAATGCATGGCCCCATGTTGCAAGGATCTGCACACTATTCCTGGAAGCTGAAAATGTCCCAGTTCTTTCATGGCCTGCATACTCATCAGACATGTCACCCATTGAGCCTGTTTGGGATGCTCTGGAGTCTGGATCGACGTGTACGACAGCGTGTTCCAGTTCCCGCCAATATCCAGCAACTTCACACAGCCACTGAAGAGGAGTGGGACGACATTCCACAGGCCATAATCAACAGCCTGATCAAAGGAGTTGTGTTGCGCTGCATGAGGCAAATGGTGGTCACACCAGATACTGACTGGTTGTCTGATCCATGACTAACAGATGCATATCTGTATTCCCAGTCATGTGAAAGCCATAGATTAGGGCCTAATTAATTTATTTCAATTGACTGATTTCCATATATGAACTGTAACTCCGTAAAACCTTTGAAAATGTTCCATGTTGCGTTTATATTTTTGTTTTGTATCTATATTTAACTGTAACCAACGGGCATTACACCCTATGAGGGAGCACAATATCTGGGACTTGAACCCAAAACCTTCTGACCTACTGTACTCACCCACTATGTCACCCCATGCCACAGATTTATAATTACCCTCCACTGGAGAGAAGAGTATCTGAAAGAGATGTGAAACAAAAGCCTGTTGTGTGAATGTGATTTTAGCTGCTTGGCCTCATCCCCTCATGATAAAAGGCTCTGTGTGGTGAAATATTCAGATCTCTCATGGAGAACTCCTCTCTCTTCCAGTCCTCTATTATTCAATGGTGTGTTGAAGTATGTCCCCATCAATGATTCAACAAGGCCTGTGTGAGAAGTGCTACTTGGGCCAAAAACTCCACTGGTACAAAATCACCCTCTTTTTTTTCTTCTATCTCTTACTCTCTCTCTCTCTCTCTCTCTCTCTCTCTCTCTCTCTCTCTCTCTCTCTCTCTCTCTCTCTCTCTCTCTCTCTCTCTCTCTCTCTCTCTGACCTAAACTCTACCTCACCCTTCAACCCATCTCTTTCTTTAATTTTCATACACCCTCTCTCTCTCTCTCTCTCTCTCTCTCTCTCTCTCTCTCTCTCTCGCTCAATTCAATTCAATTCAAGGGATTTATTGGCATGGGAAACATGTGTTAACATTGCCAAAGCAAGTGAGGTAGATAATATATAAAGTGAATATATAAAGTGAAATAAACAATAAAAATTAACAGTAAACATCACACATACAGAAGTTTCAAAACAATACAGACATTACAAATGTCATATTATATATATACAGTGTTTTATCAATGTACAAATGGTAAAGGACACAAGATAAAATAAACAAGCATAGATATGGGTTGTATTTCGCTCTCTCTCTCTCTCTCTCTCTCTCTCTCTCTCTCTCTCTCTCTCTCTCTCTCTCTCTGACCTAAACTATGCCTCACCCTTCAACCCATCTCTTTCTTTAATTTTCATACACCCTCTCTCTCTCTTTCTCTGAAGAGGAAGGTGTAGGTGGTTATGGAGGGTGAGGTTCTATTTTTTAATTGTATTTTATTTCATCTTAATTTAACCAGGTAGGCCAGTTGAGAACAAGTTCTCATTTACAACTGCGACCTGGCCAAGATAAAGCAAAGCCGTACGACAAAAACAACAACACAGAGCTACACATAAACAAACGTACAGTCAGTAACACAAAAGAAACATCTATGACAGTGTGGGCAAATGTAGTAAGATTAGGGAGGTAAGGCAATAAATAGACCATAGAGGCAAAAATAATTACAATGTAGCATTAACACTGGAGTGATAGATGTGCAGATGATGATGTGCAAGGTCTACATCTTTCAACGGGGCCACCAGAGATCAATGAGGTCACAAGAGAACTCATCTAAATATTCTGAAATGACATATATGTTTTTTAAGGATAAGCTTGAAATGGGTGTGGTGGAATTGACTCAACAACCAAAAACACATTTGTAAGTCTAGCTTTCTTCATGAATCAGGAAATCAATAGCTATTTCTGGTTGTTTGTCAAAGTTATAGCTGGCTAACTGATCGATCCTCCTTTGTAATATACCCCTCTGGTGGGTTGAGTGTTGAGTTGATTTGGTTGAGAGAGTCATTACCCTCGTCTGGAGATAAATCTGGCTCTGGTTACACTGCTTGGTTTAACCTACCGTGTGATGTGATTGGACTATTTAAAGAGGCTCATGGGTATTTGGATGGAGATCGTGTAAGATCCCAGTGTTGTTGTTTTTGAAGTTGTTTTTGACAAGTGGTATACTTGCTAAAAGGGGGGATATGTTTTGCTTAATTAGGAGGGTTCTGTTGGTTCCATTTCATTGCATGTTTTGCCTCTGTTGTGTTTTTTTTGTGGTCATAATGTCCTTTTTTTTTTTTTTTTTAAAGTGGATTCTAAATAAGTTTAGATGGAATATTCGTAGCTGTCATTCTGACTCGTGGATTGATCAACTATTCCACAGGTTCACTTTGATTCCAAGTCATACAGCCTACTGTTTCCTCAAGTGACTTTGCTTGTCAATGGACAGGAAGTGAAGATACATCGGTTTCTACAGCATGTGCACATTTCAGATGTATTTACAATCGCTGGTTGTTACTGAGTAATGAACCTGCTATCACAAGGTTCCCAGAGGACTGACTTTGGCATGAGAACAGTATCAAGATGCCTTGGTGTTACAGACAGGGGTGTTGTTGGTTGCCACTTAAATATCCTGAGGGATGTTATGATTCAGGGCTGGTAAATACTGATCGATTCAAACGAATCTACTGATCTACTGTTTGACCAAAATGAACCGTCTCGATTACTTCACACATAAAAACATTACAGAACTCCTTGGATTGAATCCTTCCTTTAGCCAAGCAGAACTGCCCTCGCCCTGCTCCAGCTGAAGCTGAGTTGTGTGGAATCATTGGAGGGAATGATTTCCCAATGGGAGTCTTGTCTCAGTGAAAGTCCAATGATTCACTGCAGCCTGTATCCTGCAGACAGAATTACAGTGGGCTGGGATTGAATGCTGGCACTGTTTGTGCTTTTGGCGACACTGTGTTTTGACTGCTATAAATCTCTGGCAGCCAGTGAAGCTCCTCCTTGCCTTCTTCCTACCGCTCCATTCTTTTTGGCAGCCGACAGTAGGGACACATTGGCTTCACACCAGCTCAATGTAGATGGATATTTAAAGCTTTCTCCCTTCCTGTAAACCCTCTTCCCGTCCATCTCTACCCGCTGAATACAAATGCACTTCCTGGATGGCTTCAGTACTGCCTGTTGGAATGGATTCAGTCCAGCCAAATCAATGGACACTTTATCAATCCGACTATGTTAGCTGCTAAAGTGCTTTTGATACATATGCAGTATTGCGCTGGCAGAAATGCATTTGTACAGTATGTATTTTGGTTTGTTATACTTCCTACAGAATGATAGCTATCATTGTGACTCACCGAATGGGCGAACCACTATTAGAGTGGTTTACTTTTAAGTGGTTC